>NW_007248797.1:1310-40534 GCF_000164805.1 Carlito syrichta
AGGTTTTGTTCTGTCTTTTTGAGCTTCTTTTCTATGCTTTTGACAGTTTGGGTTAGTTCTATGTTTTAGTCTTCGAGTTCTGAGATTCTTTCTTCTGCTTGACTGATTTTGCTTTCCATGCTTATTAGCTTGTTATTTATTTCCATCACAGTATTCTTTACTGCTGTTATTTCTGACATCAGCTCCTTCCTATTTTCCTCTTGTCTCTCCTCAATTATTTTAATTCTCTCTATTAATGTCTTGATGTCTGTGTTTATTGCATGTGACCAGTCATTCTGGGGGCTCTTCATTGTTTGTGTTCCAGAATCTGTTTCTCAGTGTCTGATCTCCCAGGGGTCTGTGTGAAACCTATATTCTTCTTTTGGTTTTTCTTCATTTGTGCGTTTTTTTTCCCCTCCCTACTTTTTCCTTCCCTCCACGTCACCATCTTCTTTAATTCTGTTATTCAGAGGTAGATGGATTACTTTTACTTCTGTTTGTTCAATCTCCTATTCTTCTTTATGTATGTCCTCTTACTTTGTTCAATTCTGGAGTTGCACTGTAGGTTGGGCGTGGTCCTTTTTGCAGTTTTGAGATTTACTTAAGGGGGGAGCTGTGATTCAAAATCTATCTGCAGGTACTGGTATTCGCCGATAGGTATATGGATAATCTGAAACCCACTTCCCACTGCCTTGGAATCTGTCCACACAGCGGGGCTGTAGGTTTACTCCCTGAAATAAAATGGGTTTAGCAGAGGGAAGAGAATGGAGCAGACAGTGGTGGGAGAGGGGGGTGGAGAGAGAAAGGAGTAAGGGGGGAAGCAGACAAATGGAGAGGGAGACCTAAACTGAAACGGATAAAAGCAATAGACCATGGCTACAGAGTAACCAACTCCCATACAAAAAGAATTAAAACATACAATGATGCTAACATACAAGCCAACCAACCACCTTATTGGTGTGTTGTTCCTCTATGCAAAGATATGGTTTACAGAGAGATGAAAAGGGAAGAAAAGGAAGAGAAAAAAAAGGAACAAAACAGTAGGAATAGAATTAAGTCATTAAACTAACAGAACCAGTTGAACACACTCTGAGACTTTTCATTTAAGTTCAATGTCCTTTCAGCTCTGATTTCTAGCTGTCTTCTCAAGCTGATAAATTAGTTCAAAGTTGGGGTCAGTGGCCCCTGGCCTACTGTGAAGGACAGTTCAGATCACCCTCAGTTCACCACTCAAATCTGGCCTGTGTCTGGTTTTCAAGCTTGTTTTTCCCGTTTCAGTATTGTTACCTTGAATTGCTAGCAGGTGGTGCTATCTCAGCTGCTCGCCCCAGAGGGGGTGGAGCTGGACAGGAGCTGGGCCTGGGCAGAGGCCGGAGATGGGAGCCTGCCTCAGGGCACATGGGAGGAGACCCATGGCCAGCAGGATGTCATGGTGGCAGCAGAGGTGGCAGCTATCCCAGCAGATTTTGCCTGCAGGGGCTTCAAGGACTGAAGTCACGGATCACCTCAGGCACAGGTGGCGTGATGTGCTATGGCCGCCACGGAGGCTGCGGCAGCGCTGGTAGCTGCTGTCTCTGTGGCTGCAGTGGCTGTCCAGACCGCTGTGATGCCCCAGCGGTGGCGACAGCCCAGCTCCGTGTGAAGAGCAGGCTGCCAACGTTGAGATCCGCAGCTCCCGGGGAGAGAGCCAGAGACCCTCTGCGTTCTCCTTTGCAGCGGGTTTCATAGACCAGGCTGCCCTGTCGCCATCTTGCCGGAAGTTCCCTTTTTTGTTCATTTGAATGAGGACTTTGATTAGCTAATAGTATTGTGCCAATGTTAATTTTCTAAATTTGATCATTACATTGCCCTTGTTTCAAAGAAATGAACAGTGAAGCGATTAGGGGTAAAAAGGCATCATGTCTACACTTTCTTCTCAAAAGACTTAGCTTTATATACTCAAAGGAACATGATTAAGCAAATGTCGAAATGCTAACATTTGAAGAATCTGGGTGAAGAGTCTACTGACTTTCTTTTTATTACTCTTGTAACTCTTTCATAATTCTGAAATGATGTTAAAGTAGAAGTTTTTAATGTCATTTTTTGCAGATGCTATGACTGTGTAGAAAAATTTAAAATACTTTGTAACTAAACAATTAAAATTAATAACTGAATTTACTAAAGGCACCTATCACATCCAGGGTCAATTATAAAAATCAATTATACCAACTACTAGCAAATAGAGAGGAATTGTTTAAATTATGTTATTGTAAATATATGCCTAGAGATAACACCAACAAAAAATTTTACAAGATCTCTACATTGAAAACTACAAAACATCACAAAGATTAATTAAAGAATATCTAAGTAAAGGATAGATTATACCATGTTAAACATATCATTTGTCTCCAAATTGATCTAATGATTTGACATCATTCCAATAAAATTCCTGGTACTGTTTTTCCCTGCAACATGACAAATTGATTTTAAACCTCATATAGAAGTGCAAAAGGCCAAGAATTTCCATGGAAATCTTGAAGATCAAAGGTGGAGAACTTACACTAACATATACAGAGCCTTGTTACAAGATGATAATTAATTGTGTGATATAAAAGCAAACCTAGAGAAATAGACCAAAGGAAAAGAACAGACAATCCATAAGTAGAGTTGGATGTGTACACTTGCCTGATTTGTGGCCCCCAAAAATGACACTATAAATGCAGGAGTAAAAGAATAGTCTTTAATTAATTAATTAATTTATTTATTTATTATAGAGATGTGGGGTACAATTCAGAGTTAGGTATATAAACATTAATCATGAAGGTACTCTTGTTGATGAGGTATGCCCCTCCCTCCCCTAGCAGTTTCCCTCAACTACCAATCCCACCCCCTTCCCCTGACTGTTTTCCACTACTGCCAATCACTTTCTTAGCATTATAATTGTGTAAGGTCCATTTATGAGTGAGAACATATGGAACTCAGTTCTTTGTTTCTGTGATAAACCACTGAGTATGATAGACTCCAAATCCATCAAAGTTGTTGCAAAGTCCATATATTTGTCCTTCTTTATGGCTACATAATATTCCATTGTGTATATGTACCACATTTTTAAAATCCTGTTCAATTTTGATGGGCAACATGGTTGGTTCCATGTTTTTGCTATTGTGAATAGAGCTGCAACAAACATACATGTGCAGGTATCTTTGTCATAGAATGCTTTGAGTTCCTCTGGGTATATTCCCAATAAGGGAGTTGCTGGGTCATATGGAAAGTCAATTTCTAGTTCTTTCAGAGATCGCCACACTGTTTTCCAAAAACGTTGCATTAGTCTGCATTCCCACCAGCAGTGTAGAAGCGTTCCTTTTTCTTTACATCCTCACCGCATGAAAACCTATTCAGTAAATGGTGCTGGGAAAACTGGCTGACCACATGCAGAAGACTGAAACAGGACCCCTACCTATCACCATATACAAAAATTAACTCTAAATGGATCAAAGATCTAAACATAAAACCTCATACTATAAAAATCTTAGAAAACTCGGGAGACACCCTTATGGAAATTGGAACTGGCAACAAATTCTTATCCAGAACCCTAAAGGCCAATACCTTTAGAAATAAGATAAAGTGGGACCTCATCAAATTAACGAGCTTCTGCAAAGCAAAAGACATCATCAAGAGAGCAGGGAGACAGCCCACAGAATGAGAAAAAATATTTGCCAACTGTATATCTGACAAAGGCCTAACATCTAGGATCTACATGGAGCTCAAACGTGCTGAAAGGAAAAAAACAAACAGCCCCATTAAAAAGTGGGCAAAAGACATGAATAGACACTTCTTACAAGAAGATATACGGGCAGCCAACAGACACATAAAAAGGTGCTCAGCCTCACTCATCATCAGAGAAATGCAAATCAAAACCACTTTGAGCTACCACCTAACCCCAGAAAGAATGACCCTTATTAATAAAACAAATAAGAATAGTCTTTTTGAAAAATAATTCTGGGTCAATTTATATGATGTTTGGCAAAACAAAGAACTCTTGATCCTTATCTCCACCTAATGCAGCTAGCATATACCACACATATAAATATAAGGCAAGGTAAGTTTCCTTTAGAACTCGGTCTTAAATCCAAAATCTTTGACCTTGTGACGGGTTCTTTTCAGCCACAGTATTTCCTATGAGCCTTGAGAGATACCTTATATGGAAAAAGAGAACAAAGAAAAGTCAGCAATATGTATCTATATGAAGTATATGCAAAGAATAATTAAAAAGAGAGTAAGAATAGTGAAATTTAAATCCTAAAAAGTGAGTTCCCTTAACTGAACAGATGGCCCTTTGAAACAATGTTTTTCCTATCTGGTTACAGTAAATTCTTTACCCTGAATAATTTGTTGTTCACATTTCCTCTAGAGTTTGTTTATGAATCGATCTCTCTCTCTCTCTCTCTCTCTCTCTCTCTCTCTTTCTCTCTCTCTCTCTCTCACACACACACACACACACACACACACACACACATACGCCTTCATTTGGCACTGTGCATCAAAAGTAAAGAGAAGAGAGATGACCTGAACTGTCTCTACTCTATAAACTATCCACAAACTTGGGAAACGTAGGATAAACTTATGTTTAAACAGCATGTTAGTTATGTTGTCAAATAAATATGTTCATACATTTTCAGGTGACATATTCAAGATTTAAAGCATTGGGTCTCATTGCTAACCTGGAGAAAAAAAGTATAATAACAGAGAAAATAGTTTTTATTATACATTAGAAGCTTAACAACTGGACCATTTTCTTTATTTTTTTAGAAACCGATGCTTCAACCATATTTCCATCTTGCTTAAGAACCTGTGGAAGAACAGCTTAAGACCACTCAGCAGTTGTTCCCACCCATTCGGATCCTGGGCAGTGGGAGCTGTGGACTAGTCTTCTGTGGAAGACTGAGTTCTAGTCTTCAGCAGGAACTGCTGAACAGGCACCAGAGGGCCCCTGCACGCCTTCAGACCAGTCTGCAAGCTCAGGTGGCAAGCAGTGAGCCCAGATGCTGGAGCAACATTCACGAGAGAGCAGCAGCCTGTCTCCCTTTTTCATCTCTTTAGGATCTCTGTAGAAGCAGAGATCAGGCCTGGCCTCCCAAGGGTGTCCACGGGAGATGGTGCCATGTGGGCACAGACCTTCCTGGGCCAGCATCCACCATGTCAGACCCACTGAGTGAGCTTTCTTGTGGTGTGGGATGGGATGGCAACATCCACATAGCACAGAGCATCAGGCTAACACAAGACACCCCCGAGTGAGGCTGGTGGTCAGCCCTGAGATCAAGAACCACCAGCAGACGTGGCTCCCGGAGGCTACCTGGCTCTAGTCAGTAAAGGTCCCAGGAGTGAAGGCCAGCAGTAGGAGTGGCTCCAGAAGCAGCAGCTAACTTCAGCACCACCCTCTGACCAGTGCTCCTGGAGGATGTGACACTGACTGAGAGCTCTTTTTTTTTTCTAATTTTAACTTCAGGGGATACATGTGCAGGTTTGTTACATGAGTGTATTATGGAATGGTGAAGTGTGGGTTTCAACTGAACCATCACCCACATACTGAGCGTGGGACCCATTGGGTTGTTTTTGGAACCCTTGCCCTCCTCTCTACCTTCCCCCTTTGTGAATCCCCAGTGTCTGCTGTTCTCATCTTTATGCCCATGTGTACCCATTGTTTAGCTCCCACTTATACGTGAGAACATGCGGTATATGGGGTTTTCTGTTTCTAGCAGCAGGGGTTTTGGTGGCAACAATGGCATGAGCTGTCAGCAGAAGCTTCTTCCAGGTCCTCTGCAGATTTATGAAGCAGCTGCCGTCACTTTTCTTCTGTAGATGTACTGTTCCATTCCACTTTGGAGTCAAGATTGATGTTGGAAGAAACTTGAGGACAGTCTCTTCCTTCATTTGCAGGACACAAGGGCTCCGGGCATTGTGAGTTTCTCTTTAAGTTATGACAGGAGTTCAGAGCAACGCTGTCTGGGCCCCTCTCTGGGTAGTATGGAAAGGCCGTTTTCTTAAATTTAGAGGTACTCAATCTGAACAAGTATCAGGATGATGAAGAAAGTATCCTGAGCATATTACTTGACACAGTAACCAATAACTCTTAAAAATAAGTTGATCCCATGTTTCTTGAGTCTATGGACACTGCACGATAAAACATAGCTTTCAACACTAATTAGCACTTTTCTATCTCACCTAAGCAGTCATGTGTAAATGACTTAAGGTTGCATTGGCGAATGTTTAGCACCTCTCTTATTTCACAGCTCTCTTTGTCTTGCTGATTTACCAAAGTTAGGAGGACATCAACATGGAGGTCATAAAAATTGCTAAGCCCAGCTCTACAGTGTAACTTTGGTAGTTGGCTATTCCTGGAAATCCATTGTCTGTTCCTTCAGCACTTTCATCAGTTCTGTGATCCATTTAGTGCTCTGTTACACATGGTCTCCTACTTAAATTAGACAGAGCAGACGCTGTTCCCTTAACTGAACGATCAGCACAGTCATCCTTTTCAAGCAAAAAAAGCACATTAGGTCAATTGGATTCAAATAATTTCTTAGGCTGGACTTGGAAAAAGGGTCATCAGAACAAGAGTAATTCTCATTGCATTTTAATTACTTCACTTTTTTGTGTTCTTTATTTAGTAGACCATTTGTATGCTTGGCACTTGGGATAAAGATGTGATCATGAGCTATTTCTGCTCCCAAAGGGTACCTCTCACTAGAGCAGTTCTCTTACTCCAGTGGGACCTCTAAACCCTTGACTCCACCATATTTTCACTGTCCATCATGAAAACATTTAATCTTTTTCTTAACTAACTTAGATTCTATTATCCATAATTAATCTCTCTCTTAATCCCTCCTCCTCTAAATTTCCCTGGAAATACCCTCAACTCTAGTTAAACCCAACTCTCTCCTTACTATGGTGCTTCTCTGTGGTGACTACAGATTAGAATCATCTGGGTGTTTTTAAAAGTTTTCTGGAGCCCCATCCCAGACTAGTTCAATCCTAGTCTGAAAGAGAGAGGACCTGAGTTATTAGTAAATTCTAAGGGATTCCAGTGTGCAGCCAGTGTGGAAAGTTATTGGCTGAATTCACATCCGCACCCAAATAGTTGAGTGTTGCGGAGGAAAACCACTCAATCATCTTGACTCTTTCATTTGAATCTTATGGCCAATGAGCACCCACTGTCCAACTCTTCAAAATGACTTTTGTTTCTCTTTCCTCTCTACTTCCCTTGCCTAATCTCAGCTGATGACCTCCATATTTTATTGAGAAAATAATAGCTAGCATTTATTGCATATTCATGTGCTAAATACTAATGTTCTATATGCTTTCAAGTATTAACTCATTTACTCTTCTAAGTCCCTGAAGCATTAGGTTGATGCCTAAGTTGGTAGTGTTTGTGTTTGGCATGTCAACACTGTGGTGTTGGGCGTTTGTTTATCATTTGTCATTTGGAATGACAATGTGGTGCTTGTGACTATGCCTTGCATTTTGCAGATTTGAAGAAAGTGCTATTTGCAGGCTAAAGAAGATGGAGTGTAGAGTGGTAAAAAATGAACACTTCTGACATATTTTTCTGTTTGAATAAAGGCAGTGGAGGTGGCTCAAAACATTTGTGGCATATACAGGGAGAGCACCATGGGGGAAAGCATAGCAAGAAAATGGTTTTGCCATTTTAAAGAGGGCTGCTTTGACCTGAGTGATTCACCATGTTAAGGAAGACTACTGGGCTTGATGAAGACCATTTAAATGCTTTAATCCAAAATAATCCATGTTAGCCCGAGAACTGGCAAATGTGATGAACTATGACTAGTGAACTGTGGTGTGACATTGTATCCATGGGCAAGCAGAAAAACGCTACAAACTTGCGAATCAGATCAATGGCTGCTGCAAATTTGCTCCATCTTCAAGATGAGGGAGCTGAGCAGCAGAAAACTTCATTTGCTTGTGCAGAGTCACACAGTAGTGCTTGAAGAGATTTGTATTGGAATCCAGAATCCATCTCTCACCCACCTAACAATACCACCCCTCATGTGGTGCCGAAACAGAGGATAAAAAGAATGACCTGTGTTTCCTTCTAGCACATTTACCAGCCAATCTGTATCTGCCCCTTTGTCTTCTGCTTTGTCTCTTTTCACAACAGATGACTCCTTATACTCCTATCTGAGCCATCCCATCCCATCTCATATTCTCAGGACTTGTTACCTGTCAATGATCCTCTTTTTCTTAAGCTTGATCAATTTTCCCTCTCATGTCTGGATCATTCTCATCAGACTATAGACATGTTCCAATATGTACTCTTATACTAGTTCAGCACTTCTAAGAAGCAGATTCCAAGACAGGAAGTTAGACATGAGAAAAAATGCATTGTGAGGCATACCTGTTGAGCTGTCAGATTATAGTGCAGATTTGATCCCTATGAAGGATGGATGGATGGATGGATGGATGGGTGGGTGGGAGGGAGAAGACAAAGAAGGAAGGGAGGACAGAAGGGAGGGAGGGAGGGAGGCTGCATTGCAGCTCTAAAAGTAAAGTTTTGTTAATGCCAGTGTAGAGTCCTCAAGCCACAATTGCTAGTCAGAGGAGTCCTGTGTCATGCAGGGACATGCTTACCTCAGTATCCCTGCCACCCTTCGTCATGGCTGAGAGCAGCCTGTGGAAAGTGTATGAGAGGTAAGGCTTTCAGAACACAACAACTGGAACCATTATGCAATTATAGTCCTTACAGCAAGAGATTTGAAAGGTCACTACATGGTCACCACCCCTCTCTTATTCCTGATTCCATGGACTCCTCCAGCTACTATCCCATTTATCCACTCTTCCTTCCTGTAAAACTCTTAAAGAGAGTTGTTGATTCTCATTGCTTCTATTCCTTATGCTGTAATCTCTCCTTAGCCAACTCCAGCCAGCTTTGTCTTTCCCTTTCCATGTCTCAGTAACTGTTTTCCTGTTCTTCCATAGTAATAGACCATTTAGTTGAACATATGGCCACCCAGAATAGAAGCTATACAGGCATGCCTCATTTTAGTGTGTTCTGCTTTATGTGTTTTGTAGACATTGAACTTTTTAAAAACTTTAAGTATTTTTCTTTTGTAGAGACAAGGCTGGTCTCAAACTCCTGGCCCCAAGTGATCGCCCTGCCTTGGTCTTCCAAAGTGCTGGGATTACAGGCATGAGCCATCCACGCCCAGCTGACATTGTACTTTTTACAAATTGAAGTTTTGTGGCAAACCTGCTTCAAGCAAATCTATCAGAACCATTTTTCCTACAGCATGTGCTCACTTCATGTCTCTGTGTCACATTTTGGTAATTCTCACAGTATTCCAAATTTTAAAATTATGAGTATATCAGTTATGGAGATTTGTGATGTTACGATTGTTGTTTTGGGGTAAACAACACCTATATAAGACAAAACATAATAATACTGTGTGTTCTAGCTGCTCCATTGATGTTGCCATTCCTCCCTCACTCTGCCTCACCTTGGGGCTCCCTATTTTCTGAAACATAGCAATATTGAAATTAGGTTAATTAATTGCACTATAAGTGCCTCTAAGTGTTCAGTTGAAAGAGTCACACATCTCTCACTGTAAACCAAAAGCTAAAAATGATCAAACTTAGTGAGGAAGGCATGTCAGAAGCCAAGATCGGCAGAAAGCTGGGCCTCTTACACCAAACAGTTGGCCACCTAGTGAATGCAAAGGGAAAGCTCTTGAAGGATATTAAAAGTGCTTCTCCAGTGAACACAAGAATGATAAGAAGGTGAAATAGCCTTATTGCTGATATGGAGAAAGTTTGAGTGGTCTGGATAGAAGATAAAACCAGCCACATTCCCTTAAGCCAAAGCCTAGTCCAATGTAAGGCTCTAACCCAATCATCTTCAATTCTATGAAGACTGAGAGAGATGAGGAAGTTGGTTCATGAAGTTTAAGGAAAGATGCCATCTCCATAACAAAAAAGTACAAGGTGAGGAAGCAAGTGCTGATGGAAGTAGCAAGTTCTCCAGAAGATCACTGATGAGGGTGGCTACGCTAAACAACAGATTTTCAATGTAGATGAAGCAGCCTTATATTAGAAAGTGATGTCATCTAGTACTTTTATAGCTAGAGAGGAGAAGTCAATGCCTGGCTTCAAAGCTTCAAAGGATGGGCTGACTCTCTTGTTAGGGCTAATGTAGGCGGTGAGTTGAAGTTGAAGCCAGTGCTCTTTACCATTATGAAATCCCAAGGATCTTGAGAATTATGCGAAATCTACTCAGCCTGTGCTGTAGGAATGGACTGACAAAGCCTAGATGACAGCACATCTGTTTACAGCAAGACTTGCTGAATATTTTAAGCCTACTGTTAAGATCTATTAGTCATAAAAAGATTCCTTTCAAAATATTACTGCTCATTGACAATGCACCTGGTCATCTAAAGCTCTGATGGAGATGTTCAAGGAGAGTAACGTGCAAGGAGTGTAACTTCATGCCTGCTAACATAATATCCATTCTGCAGACCTTGGATCAAAGACTAATTTAGACTTTCAAGCCTTATTATATAAGAACTACATTTCATAAAGATATAGCTACCATAGGTGGGGATCCCTCTGATGGATCTGGGCAAAGTAATTTGAAAACATTTTGAAAAGGATTCATCATTCTAGATGCCACAAAGAACATTTGTGATTCATAAGAGAAGGTCAAATATTGATATTAATAGGAGTTTGGAAGAATTTGATTTTAACCCTTAAGGATGACTTTGAGGGACTCAAGACTTCAGTGGAAGATGCAATTGCAGATGTGGTAGAAGCAGCAAGACACTTAGAAGTGGAGCCTGAAGACGTGACTGAATTGTTGCAATCTCATGATCAATCTTTAACGGATGAGGAGTTTCTTATGGATGAAAAAAGTAAGTGATTTCTTGAGATGGAATAAAAAAGATGCAGTGAACATTGTTGAAATGACAACAAAGGATTTAGAATATTACATAAATTTAGTTAACAAAACAATGACAGTTTTGAGAGGTTGGTCTTCACTTTTGAAAGAAGTTCTACTTGGGGTAAAAAATGCTGTCAGATGGCATATCATACTACAGATAAATCTTTCATGAAAAGAAGAGTCAATTGATATGGCAAATTCCATTGTTCTTTCCTCTTAAGAATTCTAGTCACCCCAACCTTCAACAATCAACACCCTGATCAATCAGTAGGCATCAGCTTTGAGGCAAAACCATCCACCAGCAAAAAGATTATGACTCACTGAAGGTTCAGGTGATCATTAGCTTTTTTTAAGCTATAAAGTATTTTTTTGTGTGTGTTAGAGTCTCACTCTGTCACCCAGGCTGGAGTGCAGTGGCACGCTCCTGACCACCGCAGCCTCGACCTGCTGGGCTCTGGCGATTCTTCCGCCTCAGCCTTCCAGGTAGCTGGAACTACAGGCGCATGCTACCGCGCCCAGCTAATTTTTTATTTATTTATTTATTGTAGAGATGAGGTCTTTCCAAGTTGCCCACGTGGGTCTCGAACCCGCGGGCTCAGGCAATTCACTCACCTTGGCCTCCCAAAGCGTGGGATTACAGGCTGAGCCACTGAGCCTGGCCAGCTATAAAATATTTTTAAATGAAGTTATGTACTTTAAAAAGATATAATGCAATTGAATGCTCAATAGTCTATAATATAGTGTAAACATAACATTAAATATACTTGGAAATAATAGAAACAAAACTTGTATGACTCACATTTTGTGACATTAGCTTTATTGCAGTTATCTGGAAGAGAATCCATAATATCTCAGAGGTGTACCTTTATTTTTCAAACTTCTTTACAGCTAAGATGTGGGCATGAGACCAGGTGAATGTGAGCAAAAGTGATGAGTGCTATTCTGGGGCATGCTCTTTTCTTCCCATTTTCCTTCCTGCTGATTGGAATGGAAATGTGGTGGTAAGCTCTTTGGATTATAAAACTTAGGGATGGTGGAATAGTAAGAAAGAAGGAGCCTGGACACTTGGCAATTTCATATAGCTGCCATACAAACTAGAACTTTCTGTGAAAAAGAATTGGACTCCCATCTTGTTTTGGCTCATTTTATTTTGAGTCTCTGGCTTTGGATGTCTACTTTTCTCTAGCTACACATCCATCCACTCTGTAGGCAAGTCCTATCGATGTCACCTCTGAAATATACCTTCTATGTCTCTCCTATTACTGTTTTGACCCTACTACTTTGCCTCAGTCCACCATCATCTTTCCGTGGTTACTGAAATAGCCTTCACCAGGTATTGTCACTTCTATTCTTGACCTATAGGGTTTATTTTCCAGTCAGAATATAATTTTTTATAAAAGATGATATCACCTCCTGCTTAAAATCCTTCAGTGGCATTATCGGTGCTTTCCATCTAAAGACCACTAGCAGTGAACCTGTAGGAGAAAAAGTTGGATTTGTGGTTGTACACAAGGGGGAACCATGGGATGTCTTAGTAAAAGCATGTTATGGATAGGACTCAGACTTGTGTTAGTGATTTCTGGTAGTGTTTAAGAAAGCAAGATTAATTCTATGATGAGGTATCATATTAAACCTCATCTAGAAGAATCGAAGACTAGATGAGGCTAAAGTTGAAACTGATTAAAAGAAGAAGTCAGCCCTCACTCTTAGCCATGATGGGGAATGTTGGGTCTTTTTTGTGGTTTATACAATGTTCACATTTTGTGTTCACATATGATCACAGAGTGTCTTGTTTTTGTCTTGCTCCATCATGATCACAGAATGCTCTTGTCTGATGTTGATGTTCAACATGAGAAACTGTTCACGTTTAATAGGTGAACACTGCAGCCTCGTTGTGAAACTTTGGCCAGCATCTGACTCAGGGGCTGCCTGTCTCTTTCTCACTTTCCAGTACACTTGGAGTAAAATTCAAATTCCTAACTGTGATCTTCAAGGTCCTACATAATCTGGTACCTACTGAATTTGCAACGTCGTCTCCTATCATGCAGTCACTGCATGCCCACGACACTGGCTCTGTTTCTTGAATGCACCAAGCTTGTGCTCCCTTGAGGACATTTGCATATGTGGTTACTTCTCCTTGGAACACTCTTTTTTCAGGTGTCACTTTTTGAGTAGTACTTTCTCAGGGAGCCCTTCTCGGATCCTCCCCTTTTCTACTTCCCCAAGGCATTCTCTATATGCTTTTTCTTCTTTGTTTTCTTTATTAAAGCTTATTGTGTACTAGTTGGTTCTAGGCTACAGGGTCTATGAGAGTAGGAATCTTGTCTGTGCTTTTCCCCAAGGTATATCCTTAGTGCCCATTATGGGGCTTTTCACATGATGGGTTCTCAGTCTCTAGGAATGGGTGGAGGTTGAATAAGGCCACAATTACTGCATGGTGTGCAGATGAGTGTTGGACTTCATAGGCAAGAGACACACCCAGCTTATTGGAGGATTAGTGCCAGAACTCAAGGGCTTATGAGGAATCTGTTTTGTCTTCTAGCCAGATAACTGCTCTGGTCTTGATTTCTCCAAGATTGAGATTGTTCAAGAGGCATATCGGCTCTAGCAATTTGTTTTCTCTAAGAATATCTACCATTAATTACTTCAGAAACAAGAGGACCTGACGGGATTGGCTTGCTATCACTCAATACAAAGCCCCTCTGTGAGTCAGAAAGGTTGGCTTTCCTCATTTTCAGTATACCCACTGGGGCCACAATGCTGACCAGGACAAGATAGGCAATTTAAATGAGTGAAGTAAACTGGGTTTATTTTAATTATGGCAGTTTAAGAACTCTTTTAAGGCAGCCCTACATGTAGGACCATTCTTCACATCTGTGAGTATATACACCCTCTCCTATGTTTCCTAAAACACATATCCTCTCAATCTCTCTTGTTTTCCCACTTTTTTTGAGTTGGGGGATCTCACTCGATTGCCCAGGCTATAGTGCAGTGGCGAGATCACCATGGTTCACCTACCACACCTCGAACTCCTGGGTTCAGGCGATCCGTCTGCTTCAGCCTCCCAAGTAGCAGAGACTACAGGCGCTTGCCACCAGGCTTGGCTCATTTTTTCATTTTTTGTAGAGATGAGGTATCACTATAGTTGCCCAGGCTGATCTCAAGCTCCTGGGCTCAAACAGTGCTCCTGCTTCAGCCTCCTAAAGTGCTGGGATTACAGGCATGAACCACTGTGCCAGGCTTTGCTACCCTATTTTGATAGAACACAAATTCAAGTAGCATTTCGTTTTTGTTTACCTTAAGAAAAACAATTGTATAAGTCTAATAGTAAGTGGCTATTGAGTGTTGGGGAGAAGAGGGTGCACTGGGGACTATGGCAAACTGAAGTGTACTCCCTGGTCCAAAGATGGCTACTGAAGCCACCTAAAGCTGAACATGCCTTGTGGAGATGCAGCATCTGCATGTATTGAGAGGGAGAGAGAGAACAGAAATCCAGAAGGTTACATGAAATCTCTTGATGATTAATTGTTGGCAATTCTTTCTCTTTTTAAAAATAAATTCTGTGAGAACCAATATGCTTGTTAAATGAACAGGTCATCCTCCACATTTGGCCTTTGGACTGCTAGTGCTGGACCCCTCTGTCAACTATAAGTCAGTGCCAGTCTGACATGGGTTGGGGCTGATGTCACTGTGCACACAGTATGAACCTTGGCAGCTTCGCTGAAAGAGTCATTGAAACTTCTAGACAGAACAGCAGTGGAAGAGTAAGGATAGCAGTTCACGAACTTGGGCTGCTATGGTTAGCCAGGAGGGTTGTCTAACTGGAGGGGCAGTTGGGAGGTGGGGAAGGCCACCAGGGACATCTTTCCAGAACAGCTTAGCCTAGAGAGCAAGAAGGGGTGTTCCTGCTGGAGGAAGGACTGGTGCACACAGAGATGTGAGAACCTGTGGCACATTTGGGAGGCCTCAAATGGTCCTGTCTGTTAAGCTTGTAGGGTGACTGTGTGTGTGGTACAGAGGAGGCAGAAAGCGAAGCTGTAAGGGTAAATAGGATCCCATCATGAGGGCCCTGTATAGTCTTAAGAAGTATTCAGAGGAGGCATGGAGGGATGTTAACCAGGACCTTGACCTTTTTTTAAACTTTATTTCATTGTCTAATGTGAGGTACAAGTCAGGATTAGGTACATAAATAATCTACATGCTGGTGAAGTTTGGGCCTCCAACTGGTCCTCACTTCCCATGCTTTAGGACCAGGTATCCTTGGTATTACTGTGTGTCCCCTCCCTCCTCCCCTGGCAGTGCTCCACAACTGCTAATCCCTCCCTTGTGCTATTGTGATAAATGTTCAGGTCCCACTTATGAGTGAGAACATGTGGTATTTGGTCCTTTGTTTCTGTGATATCACCAAGTATGTTGTCGCCAGACATCTTAGTCTTACAGTTGAGGTAAACCCCACTGGCAGATGCCTAGAGTTAATTAGCAGTGAGGTTTGAGGCTATTAACATTTAATGGGATATAGTAAATCCAAGATAAGCAGGAAAGTTTTTGATTCTCCCTTGTTTCCAAACATCACTTTCCCAGTCATGTTTAGAGATTTCACTGTAAACCGAAGGCAGAATTATTTGAATGCCTACTTACCTCCATGTTGTCTTTGTTGCTGTTGCTCCTTCCTTGAGTGTAGCTAATTGCTTTTGGGCACTCCTGCCTTTGTCACCTAGAGCCTCTTGTGGCTAGACTCCTTTCTTATAAGTAAAAGGCAAGTACAAGTTTTAGCTCCCGACTACCTGAGCTGCTCAGAATATAGTCATCAAAGTTGTTAACTATGACTGTTCTAAGTAACACAAGAAGAGATGATGATAAAATGTTGACTAATACTGTGGAGACTACCACCCCAAAGGCAGCCACATGATGGACACCGGTGGAAGCCTTGGCATTTACCTACTGATGTGCCAGTGCTACCTCCAGGTAGACCTCTCCCCAACCTGGGTCCAGGCACAATCTGGCTGGGAGGGAGGGGGACACGTGCAGGAGGGTGCTCAACTCCGTGAACTATAGAGAGTAAGCTACCAAGCATTGTAGTGACATCTGTGGTGCCCAATGAGGGATTTCCAGGCCAAGGATGGGAGGAAGCCACTCTAGGGGCAAGAGACAGTTGCTATTTTGCAACTGTATGGAAATATTCCAATATTTATTAATGATTACAGTCATACTAGTGAATTTCAGTCAAATCTCGGATGTGAACATATGACTCTGAAAAATATGGATGTCTACTGTGCCTGCACTTGAGGCTTTGCAAAGTTCCCTTCCATGGAATATTTTACTTCACAAAGGTTATAAAATCTCCCAAGTTATCACAAACTTGCTTTTTTCCCCCTCACTTATTCTTGGAGCATGAAGTGGCCACAATTAATCGGACAAAGGGTCCCAGAAATAACATGAAGAAGACATTGGAAAGAGGCAAGGTTGGAGGCAGGGAACTCAAACTCAAAGTTTCACATGAGGAGAATCTTAACATGGTAGTGGCACGGGGAGAGGGCAAGTTCAGCAATTGTTTTTGCATCATCATTTGGAGTGAAAGGGAGATTAAGATAAGTCACATTTCTGACCTGAGTGAGGTAAAGAGTAATGATGCCATTTGTAGGCAGTCAAGTGGTTGATGGCTGTAATAAGAAGTCCTACTTCTGTGACCTCAGTTTGCTCATTAGCAAAACGGGGGTAACAATGATAACCTATCTCATGGGGGTTATTTTGAAGAGTAAAAAAGGTGTATAAAGTGTTTAAATCAGGAGCTGGCATGCAGAATGTGTTCAGTGAATGGGATTAAATAATTTGCTCCAAACCACCCAGCTAGTCAGTGATGGGATCCTAGCACATCAGTTGGAGCACAGAGTCTGGTCACCTCACCTGTTACATAGGGTAGAAACAATCAGAAGAGGGACAGGTCTAGGGTGTGGCAATGTGATGAGCTTGTTTTTGGACATGGAGACATTGATGGGGGGCAGAGGGGGATAGCTAGGAGGTAGTTGGGCACATGGGTCTGGACTCAAGAGCAATTTTGACTAGAGATATCTCTTTCCCCACAACCATCCCTCAGAGTGTATGTGAAATTATAATCATCAAGAGTGCACTATCTATTAGGTATCTGACAGATGGTGTTAAAGGGAATTGTGTGACCAAGATTACTGTAAATTATTTAAGTGGTTTTAGTCAGATTGCTGTATTTGAGTATTGATTTCTCTTGCCAAAAATTTTTTATTGGTGACACAGAATTGTTCACTATAATGAAAAGCCTATATCTCAGAAACATAAAAGCCATCTCCTAATCAGTATAAAGTTTAAAGATGTCTACATTGAAAGCCACCCCATTAAGAAGTTAATTAACCTTCAGTCTAAATAACTTTCTAAACTTCACCTCCTTCAACTTCAAGCAATTTTTCAACTCTTTTAATAAGTTTAATAATTTGTTGATTATTATTTAAGGAACAGATTCCTGTTATAGGTTGCGTCATAAGTTGAATGGGGAAAAATCTTCAGGACTCCTCAAGTTCAACTTTATCTGCTTTCAGGCATCACCACTCTTGGCCTCCCATTGAATGCTTGACCACACTGTTGATGTGGAGTTGTCTGTTTGTTTGTCATAAACCTAAGATTAAAAAACAGACAAACGCCGGGTACAGTGACTCAAGTCTGTACTCCCAGCACTTTGGGAGGCCGAGGTAATGGGATTGCCTGAGTCCACGGGTTCGAGATCAGCCTGGGCAACCTGGTGAGACCTTATCTCTACAATAAATCAAAAAATTAGCTGGGCATGGTAGTTCTAGCTACTTGGAAGGCTGAGGCAGAAGAATTGTCTGAGCCCAGCAGGTCGATGCAGGGGTGGCCGTGAGCATGCTACTGCACTTCAGCCTGGGCAATAGAGTGAGACTCCAACTAAAAACAAACAACAACAACAACAAAACCAAATTTATTTTAGGTCACCTGGCTATGGGTTTATGAAGATAATATAATTGTGTATAGCGGAGGATGGCAAATTATGGTTCATAGGTCAAATTTGGCTTGGTGCATGTTTTTACATGGCCAATGAGCTAAAACTAGTTCTTAATTTTTAAACGGTTGAAAAAATAAAAGAAAAATAATATTTTATGATATGTAGGCAGGGTATAGTGGCTCATTGCTGTATTCCTAGCACTTTGGGAGGCCAAGATGGGAAGATTGCTTGAGGCCAGGAGTGTGAGATCAACCTGGGCAACATAGTGAGACCACTACCTCTACAAAACATTTTTTAAAAAAAATAGCTCGGGGCTAGGATCAGTGGCTCAGCCTGTAATTCCAGTACTTTGGGAGGCAGAGGTGAGTGGATTGCCTGAGCCCGTGGGTTGGAGACCAGCCTGGGCAACTTGACTAGACCTCGTCTCTGCAATAAATCAAAAATTAGCTGGGCATGGTAGCGTGCACCTGTAGTTCCAGCTACTTGGAAGACTGAGGTGGAAGGATTACTGGAGCCCAGCAGGTTGAGGCTGCGGTAGCCATGAGTGTGCCACAGCACTCCAGCCTGGGTGATGGAGTGAGACTCCAACTAAAAAAATATATATATATATATCTATATTAGCTGGGCATGGTGGCACATGCTCCAGCCTGGGCAACAGAGCAAGATCCTATCTCTAAAAACAAAACACAACAAAAAAAACCAAAGAACAAAATGTATGAAATGCAAATTACATTTTATTGGAATACAGCCATGTTCATTCATTTATGCATCATCTATAGTTGCTTTCATGCTACAATGGCAGAGTTGAGTACTTGCAATAAAGAATATATATGGTGCACTTAAGGCTTTGTGGTGCTGTTCAGCCACATGCTAATCTCAGTGATGAGATTATAACTCCACAGTGTTTCAAGTACCATGGATATCACTCTACAATGATATTGTAAAAAAATTACCAATGCCATAGCCATCATGCAAAAAAAAGAAAAAAAGAAAAAGAAAAAGAAAAAAAAGAAAATTGTGGGCTCTATGTCATGGTTTTAAGGCACAGTGGAGTGTGTATTATTTATTTTGTTATCAAATGAGGTGGAGCTATGGTTTGAATGTGACCCCAAAGTTCCTTACCATTAAGTTGGAAATTTAATTCTCAATACAACAGTGTTGGGAAGTGGGGCCTGGCAAGATGAGATTAGGTCATGGGGGCTCTGGATGAATGAATTAATGGGAGTGGGTTAGTAATCTCAGGAGTGGTTAGCTATTGTGAGAATAGATTTGTTAAAAAGTGAGTTCAGCCCCTCTAGCTCTCTCCATTTCGCCCTCTCACCTTCCACCATGAAATGGTGCAGCAAAAAGCCCTTGACAGATGCTGTCACCTTGATATCAGACTTCTCAGCCTCCAAAACTATGAGTCAAATAAATTTATGTTCATTATGAATTACTGAGTCTGTGATATCTTATTATAGCTGCACAAAACAGACTAAAAGGGGTAAGCATTGTGTTTATTATCCATTGACATAACTGTGGTAAAATAATACGATATAACAGATCACAATATCTCCAACTCACAGAAAAGTAATGACCAGAAAAAATTAGGAAATGTAAAAGAAAATATATCATCTAATCAGTTTCTTTATAAAAAATAAAAATAAGACTACAACCAAAATAAAATTCCAAGTGGTTGATTTGTAAACCAAAGAAAGAAAGATTTATTGATGATGAGTTAATTAAATCATGTTGATTATAGCAGCAGATTAAACATATCCAGTGAAAATAAACTAAGTTTAAGACTGTCAGTCTTTTGGTGACAGAGGTTGCTGGAAGAGTTGAGGACCTTGGGAGCAACATCAGCAGCCAATTTAAAAATAACTTCTAGTGATTTTTCCTGGCTCTTGGTAAGTTGACAAACATTGCTGGCACAGCTCAATTGTTGTTTATATGAGAAGGCAATGCTGAGTTTGAAGTGAATAAAGAATTTGCTTCTGTGAATAGTCTGTGTGGAAGAACTATGGGTAATATTATTTTCAAGGAAATTGAGACAACACTTATTTAGTACAATCTGAAGTAGAATCTGCTAAGATGTGTTATAACTGTTTGCGGTAAAAAATATCTGCAAAGCAGAAAAAGGCTTTGGGGGCAAAATTAGCATGTGAAAATGTTTAAAGCCTATGATTATTTGTTGTAATATTCATTATAAAATATTTTTTGGAAAAAATTTGAATCTATGATATTGAACCAGTAGAGTCAGAGGTGAATTCTGTTAGCTCTTGTGGACACAAACATTTCTTATTTTGTAAACTTTTGTCAGAAATAGAAGCTGAATATTTTTTCAAATCAGCATTACCAGATAAATACTCAAATTGGCAAGGCTATAGTTCCCAGTTATCCAATCAAACATCAATCTAACTATTGTCATGAGGTACTTTGTAGATGTGATTAACATCTACCATCAGTTGACTTTCACTAAAGGACATTATCCTCAATGATCTGGGTGGACCTGATCCAATCAGTTGACAGGTCTTATCAGTAGAAAACTGAGGTTCTTCAAAAAAGAAGGAATTCCTCCCATGGACAGCTTCTGCCTGAAAGTTTCCAGCCTCCCTTCCTGATGACCTGGCCTACAGATTTCAGACTTGCCTGGCCAGCCCCATGTTAGCCAATTCTTTGCAATATATCTTTTTTATATACACACATATTCTACAGGTTTTGATTTTCCTAGGAAACCCTATTATAGCTGCCCTCTATAAAAGACACCACCCAGTTTGTGCTACTAGAAAACTGAAAAGAAAATACCTTCAGATAAACCAAAATGAATATTTTTTGTTGCTGCCTGTCAGCTGTGCTATTGCCTAATCTATCTTAATGACTCCCAAGTGTAAGGCAGAAAGGGGTAGTGAGAGTCATGAACAAAGAAAGAAAATTCAGGAAGACTTAAAGTCAGCCTTATCACTGTGGATCAAAGAGACATTTTTGTTTCTGGATAGAATTTGTTCCAAGAGCAAAAATGAGATTTTTTTGTGGGGAAATGTTTCCAACAGCCTAACTCCAGGACTCTTTTCCTGGGGCCCACTGTGGCTGGCTGTTAAAGCATCCTTGACCTCCTGGCCTTGTTGGTAAATAGCGTAATTACGTATTTCCAGAGGAGAGTTTCCAGAGCTTGCATCATTCTTTCTAATGTGTCTGTGGCACCAAAAGGATAAACTACAAAAATAACTATTTAACTCTTACATGTCCCCTGCCGTGTACATTGTCTTCTCAAATCTTCACAGTAATCATATGAAGTAGGGGCTAGTATCCTATTTTACAGATGAGAAAACCAAAACTTAGACAAAGTCATTTGTCCTGGTCTGGATCTGAACCCAGACCTGACACCAAAGCGCATGTTTAGGGGAGCTGGGGGCACGGTCTGTTCAGCCACTGAGCTCAAGAATCAGGGAAATTTTCCGCTCTTGTGTGGGGTCCAGGCAGCCTCAGGTCCCAGATGGGCCTCTGCCTACGAGCCTGGGGAGGAGACAAGGTGGGGGTGGTTCCCAAGCTTTGCGGGGGCGAGAGGGCTGGCTGGCTTTCTAGCCTTCTAGCCTCTAGCCTTCTAGTGTGCCCCTGCCCAACGGCAGGGGGAGAGAGGAGGAGGGAGCGGGGAGCCCCGGGGAGGGGACGAGAGGGGAGGGGAGGGGAGGGCGGGCCCTGGGAGGGAGTTTGAAAAGAGGAAGGAAGTGGGGCCCGGCGCAGCGCCTCGCCACCCCCTGCCGGCTTCACCACAGGACGGCGTGAGGCCCCCAGCCCGGCATGGCCCCCTGGCGCAAAACTGACAAGGAGCGGCACGGCGTGGGTAGGTGCGGGCATGGGGTCCGCAGCAGGCGGGGCAGGTGGCAGGAGTGCCACACGCGGGAAGATGCTGCGGGACCCACACGGGCCTGGGCAGGGCGCAGTGACTGAGGTCAGAGGGCGCAGTGGCTTCCCAGCCTGTGGTGGGCACAGCGGGGCGGGAACCAGCAGGCGAGGGAGGGAGGACGGTGCGCACCCCACCCAGCAGGCTACGCCCGGCCCTCCCGCCTGCCGAGGGCCGCACCCCTTGGGAACCTTCTGCATTTCTGAGATGGGGTCAAGGAAGGAGCTTGGCAAAAGGCTCTGTATGCCAGGCTCAGCCTCCCAAGCAGTGGACCCCGTCACCCCAGCGGAGATGCAGCTTCCTAAGGAAAACCCTCCCCTCCCCTCTGGCTCAAGCCTTGGCCGGTCCACCGTGCCTCCCTCCACCCCTCCGCCGAGCGACACCCATCCCATCCGCCTGCTTCCCCTGCGTGTTCCTCCTGGGTCAGATGACCCCTGATTAAGCAGAGCATCGAGGCAGTGCAAACTTGGGGCCTGGGGCTGGAGGACGGGATACTTCACTCATCATCGCTGGAGAGCCTTTAAAGAAAAGGGCTCCAGCCAGGTCACCTGGGGATAACCAAGAAGCCAGTCTTATCATCTTCAGCCATCCAAACTCCCAGAGGCCTCTGCCTCTGCCCAGGGGCGGAAGTGGTGACTGGGGGAGGGGAGGCATCAGGTAATGCACTCTTTCTGAGTGGCATCGTGGTGCAACCCTCTAGACTGACTGTGGTTTTCAAACATAATTGTCAATTTAAAAATTGCTCTGGAGCTTGCTGCACGGGCAGACAGCAGCCCAGAGATGAAGATTTAGCAGACAAGGCATTGACAACCCAAGTGCCCACAGTGATTGATGCAGCGGGTCCCTGGACCACTGTTTGAAGAATACTACCCCGGGCAGATAAACAGTTATCCATCCACTTACTGGGTACTGGCCACCGTGGGTCATTTTCATTTGAATGGTCTCCATCCAGGGAACAGATAATAATTCATATCCTCAAGGCCAGGGGGTTACAAAGTAAGGAAGAGCAAAGCCTCTGCCCTTGAGAAGTTGTGTATAAAGTTAGGAGCTTGAGTTGTGAAGTCAGGACTGAGTGCAGACCGGGACCTGTTTCCTCATGTACAAAGTGAGAGTAATAATAATAGTACAGGTCTCATGAGATTGTTGTGAGGACTGATTGGGGTGATGCCTATAAAGCACTTAGTCTAGTCATGTACTGGTCTGTGAGAATTAGTGGCTGAGCTCAAGGGGCTTACCTAGTCATTGCAGAACTAAGAGAGACACAGTAATGTACCCAGTGCCAAGTTCAGGGCAGTCATGGCTTGTAAGACTGTAATTTATGGTTTGCCAGGCCCATTCTCATACAGTATTTTTGTCTGACTTCAGAACATTCATGTGATATTTCCATTTTACAGATGAAAATGCCAAGTCCCAGAGTTCACATAACTTGAAAATGATGGAGCTGGGCCTTAAATTCAATGGTCTTCAGACCATAGGCCCCTTGTATGGCACCAGGGAGGCATCTAGAAAGGGCACATCGTGGATAAAGGCAGGAGGCTCGGATGCCTATGGCATGTGGGTCAAACAATAAATAGTCCTTTTTGGTTTTAGTATTGATGGTATTGGAAAAAAATAGAGAGATAGACTATGGCCAGATTGTGAAGGGCTTTGAGTGCCAAGATTATAAGTTTGGCTTTCCTTCTGTGAGCAATGGAGATTTTGAGCAGGAGTGTCACCTGTAAGAAGTTAATATAATTAACTGAGAAGTGGACAGGGATTGGACATAGAGTAGAAGGGAAATGGGTAATAATTTCACCTGTTCACTTACTGCCTGGTAAGTTCTCTAGCAGGAGGCCACTTATAATCAACATTGCCTTTGCACCTTTACTAGATTAATTCACTCTGCCTGAGACTGTTGTCGGTGGAGAGAACAGTTGTGGAGACTGAAAGTCTTCTTGGGAGAGAGAGGGGAGGGCAGAAAAAGGGAGGTAGAAAGAGAAACTAATAGTACCAGTTAGAAGTGTGACTATGGGTTACAGAAAACCTCCAAAATAGTGGCTTAACCAAAGCTACATAGTTTATTTCCCTTTTACATAAAAAGCACAGAAGTGTTCTGTGAAAAGGTGCTAGGGCAGCTCATTCTGTTTCTTCCACTGCTTCCTTGGCATGTGACTTCTGCCTCCTGAACCTCACAGGAAGCTTCAGCCATCAGGTCCACCTTCCAGCCAGCAAGAAGGATGACGGGAATGACCCTTTAAGGACACTTACCTGAAGGCACAGTTGACATTTCCTCTTATATCCTATTGGCGAAAACTTAATCACATGATCAGACATAGCTGTAAGGGAAGCTAGGAAATATGAGGGGGACCCCAGAAAAACCCAGAATTATTTTTTGGAGGGCAGGCCCCTTGTAGTACAGGCTTCCCCCACTAGATAAGTGTTCTAGGAACCCATTGCCATCAGTGTACCAGCTAGTGTTGTGGTGAAAGGTCCTGTGTTTGGCTTCAGTGAATTTTTGTTTGGAGATTCTTTCAACGTGTTTACCCATTTCCTGATGTGTGATTTATGGGTGTACCTGCCCAAACCATGCTGATTGTTCAGCAGTTTTTGACCAAAAATGGCATGACTTTCATGCTCCACCCTTCCTATTCACCTGATCTCACCCTAAGCTACCTTTGTTGTTGTTGTTTCTCTGGGTGAAAAAAGTCCTTAAAGGGAAACGTTTTCCTGATGTAGAAGAGGTGAAACAAAAAATGGCAGAAGCACTAAAAGGCATCAGAATTCATGAGTTCAAAAATTGTTTTGAGCTGTGGAAAAAGCATCTTGAGAGGTGTATTGCATCAAACAGAGAGTATTTTGAGGGTAACTGAAACTTAAACATATAAGAATAAATACAAAAGTTTTTAGAAATAAATTCCAGGATTTTTGGGGTCCCCTCTGGTAGGGTCCATAATGTAGGCAGCCATGTACCTAGCTAAAAATTAGGAAGAATATTGGGGATGAGGTATTAGTTTTCCAGGGCTGCCATAATAAAATGTCACAGACTGGGTGGCTTACACAGCATAAATTAATTTTCTCACAGTTGTGGAGACTGAAAGTTTCAAGGTCAAAGTGTCAACAGGGTTGGTTTCTCTATTTGGTTTGCAGATAGCTGTCTTGCTGTCTCTACACATGGTCGCTCTTCCTACAGGCACAACCTTGGTGTCTTTTCCTCATCTTTATTTTTTATGTTTCTGAGTTGGAGTCCCACTCTGTTGCCCAGGCTGGAGTGCAATGGCATGCTCACGGCCACCCCAGTGTCGACGTGCTGGGCTCAGGCAATCCTTCCACCTCAGCCTTCCAAGTAGCTGGAACTGTAGGTGTGTGCTACCATGACTGGCTAATTTTTTGACTTTTATTGTAGAGATGAGGTCTTGCCAAGTTGGCCAGGCTGTTCTCGAACCACAGGCTCAGGCAGTCCGCTCACCTTGGCTTCCCAAAGTGCTGGGATTATAGGCTTGAGTCACCATGTCCGGTCCTCTATAGCATCTTAACGAAGGCATAGTAAAAGTTTAGTGACAAGAAGAAGGAAAAGGGTTTTAGGTTTCCAAAAGCAGCAAACTGTGAGAAGTTAAAAATATAGGTGAGGAACTAATGGACAAACTAAAGGTTTATCCTGGAACTGACTTTGTGTCTTCTTCATGACCATAAAACTTTCCTAGGAGAGGGGATTTATGGCAGCCCTTATTTCTTAACAGTTTCTGTTTTTAATCAGATAAAGGAAGATCTAGGAAGCCCTCCTTCTATGTGTTGGTTTGCATTGGCCTTCAGATCAAAATAATCATTGTGCAGTTTTAAGAGTCACGTGTTTTGATCCCTTACAACTCAGGAACCCATTCTCTCTGCAACCTGTCTCTAGTTATGTTTTTGTACCGGTGTGTGGTGTTGAGGGAGTATTGGTTGGTTCCTCCTGAGAGCTGTGAGGAAGAATCTGTTCCATGCCTCTCTCCCATGTTCTGATGGTTTTCTGGCCATCTTCGGCATTCACTGATTTGTGGGAGCATCACCCTGACCTCTGCCTTCATTGTCACATGGCATTCTCATTGTGTATGCCACCCAGTCATATTGTTTTAGGGCCCACCCTAATGACCTCATTTTAATTTGATTACCTCTGTAAAGACTATCTCCTAATAAGGTCACATTTTGGGGTTCTGGGGGCTAGGATTCCAACATCCCTTTTTTTCCAGAGGTTGGTGAGGGCAGTTCAAACCACAAGACTCTGCAAATACAGAGAAGGGACCGTTTCTACATCTTGGTTGGGCAATATGGAAGAATTCATAACCACCCCTGGTCCAGGGATATGGGTGATGCTGTTGAGGCCTAGGACCTTGAACAAAGCTGGTCCATGCAGACACCGACAGATTTGGAGTCCACCTACGTGGTAGAGTTCTTTGGAATATGGACTCTTGCTGCAAGGAGCAAAGTTCACTCAAACTAGTTCAGTCAAAATGTGTGTGAGGTGTGTATATATGAGGGTAGGGGCAAGTGGTGTATTTTAAGAGTCAGAGGAATCTCATAGGATTGCAAGAAACAGGAGCAGCCAGGCCTTGAGGAGGGCTTGAGTGCAGGCAGCCCTGGAAACCTCTTCCTCTCCTCCATGTCTGTGGCATCCTCCTTTCTCTCCTTATCAACTCCCTCTGATTCCATTGCTCCTTCATAACTATGATCTTCTAGGATACCATAATGGTGGCCCCAGTGTGCCACCTACCCCTCTCTACATAACCTTGCAGTTCAAGCATCCACTGAATCTTCTCTCTGTGTTTATTTGTTCAACGTTCCAAGAGAAGATTTGGAGTGGTGACTTGATTCACCTTTTCAAGAAAGACCACCGAAGTCAGGGGTCATCACCAGCCTAAGCACGGGTCCCACTGTGGTCAGGGTGCTGCCCCGGCTTGGTCCAATTCACTGTGGCATGGAGTGGGGATTGCTTGGCTTGCCGCCAATCTAGCAGGATCCATGATGGGGACTGATTCTTTGAGCAGGAGGCATAAGTTGCATATACATCTCAAATACACCTAGGGCAGAACTCCAGGACAGAGGGACCAGTTAAACTGTTCTTATTGCGAAAAACAACAATGAGAGGGTTAGAGAACATCATCCACTCACTAGCTTGTTCATTTGTTCACTCATTCATTCTTCATTTATTTCTTAAACCTTTGTGGGACCTATGTGCAGGGCACTATGCTAGTCCCTGAGATGACTAAAATTAGGCCAGTATGGCACCTACCTTTTTGGAACCTACAGTCTAGAAGGGAAGACGTAAAAGAACTTTGTCAGTAAAGCAGTAAACATATAATTACAAATTGTGATATGTGCTATTGTAATCAAGAAGCATTGTTCTGTGAATGAGAATCTTGGAGAGTCTTAGACAATCTCAGCAGACTTCTGAGGAGGAATGGGGAAGAGAATCCCAAAGAAAATGCTCTGAGGAATCTTAATATATGTATCTTTACAACAGAGGCTGACTGTGTCTTTGGACTGGTCCCCAGAAATTAGTCTGGTGCAACAAAAACACATGGATTGGAAATCTAATTCCTTCCTCCACCAATTCTTAGGTGCTGGGGCCTCCTACATTCTGATGCTTCAGCAGCTTGGGGTTGGTTAGGGGTTCCTGCTAGGCTGGCTGCTTTGGTCCATGTAAGAAGATTATCCTAATCCCTGGGTGTATGGGAGCCTCATTAGTCAGTGGACATCTTGCCTCCAAGCATGATGTTTGTGTTTGTAGGAGCCTCGATGACAGATTGTGTTTTCTAAGCTCTGCTACCTCCTGAGATCAGCATCCTTCTATTGCTGCTGTATTTTGAAACAGGAAATGTAGTCACCACAATGCTCTGCTAAATTCTGGACCTTTGGATTTGTTGGTTTTTTTTTTCAAGCTTACAGGCCTTTAATTTAATAGTCAATTACACATGGGTGCCGCAGTCTGTGTTCTCCAGCATATGCTCTGCAAATGGGGAATGATAATGCTTCTCGCCATGCAACTCCAGAGGATCCGGGTAGAGACACCACAAATGTTCCCTTTAATGGGCACTTTCTCCCTTCTTCCCACTTCCTTTAATTGGTGTGAATTTAAAAACAGTCAGGCTGCATTTATGACCTGCTTAAGTCTTACTTTGTTTTAGTTCTCCTTGCAGAAAGTCATTCCTTGTCTCCTCTGCTCCCGCCAGCTCAAGTGTCTGCTCCAATTTAAAGTCATGATGGCAGAAACTGGGGCTGGAGGGGGCTATGCCTGATGGTGTGGGCACTTTCCAGCCCCCTCTCCAGGCATGCTGCAAGGCACTCAGTTCCCCTGACAGCACATGGCCCTTTGAGTCACAGCCCAAACTAGGATGGTGGGAGGAGCCATAGGTGGACAGTGTGACTTGCATGGACACCCCAGTACCCAGAACAGAGTCTGAACAGAGAGGATGCTCAGGGGGTATGTGTGCGTCCAGGTTAAGCAGTGGCAATGCCAGGCCTGGGGGCACCCTGACTGACATGTCAGAGGAAGCTTGTGGGTTTGCCTGGAGAGTGGGATATTGCTGCTGGCCTCACTGGTGGTGTCAGTCCAAGGAGTTGCCTCAGGAAGGAATATTCCAAGTAGATTGAATAGCCAAGGCAAAGATCCTGAGGGGGAGGCCTCTCTGAAGTGTGGGAGGCCCATGGGCTGGAGTAGAGAAGGTGAGGGGCAGAAGAGGAGGAAATGGATTCTCTGAGAGAAGATCGAATCAAGTAGTGCCTTGTAGGCATTGTGAGGACTCTGACTTTTACTCTGAATGATGGGCATTGTGGAGTTTGGAGTGGAATTGTAGAACAATCTCTCTTCTGTTTTAAAAGGATTTGTCCTGGCAACTTTGTGGGGAATAATAAAAAGGAATTAAATGTGGAAGCCAGGAGAACAATTTGGCACCCACTGCAATAACTCAGGGAAAAGATGGTGGGGCTCACACCAGGAGGGAGCAATGGGGGTGGTGGGATGTGCTTAGATTCTGGATGTGTGTGTTGTAGGTTGAGCAAATGGGATTCTCTTCGTAGATTGGATGCGGATATGAGAGAGAGAGAGGAGTCAATGGTGGCTCCAAGGTTTTGGGTCTGAACAGCTGGAATAATAGGAGCTGCACATATGACTTCTCTAGTGAAAACATTAATCTAAGATATCATCAACATTGTCATAAATAATACCATGGCCTTATCTTTTTATAGCACGGGGCATTCACAGAGCACTTATGTGATCATGTTTAACCCTCACAAACAACCTAAAAAGTACCGGAAGACAAAAATATCCCGAGTAGTTGGTACTTTTATCTTCATTTCACAGGTGAGAAAATTGAGGTGTAGAGACCTTCGAGGTTGCTCCGAAATGTACCCTGTTTTAGGCAGTTTTATTACACCTGCCCCCTTCTATTTCATTGAAGCCATCCCTTTTACCATGTCTTTTAGTTATGTGACCACATGTCATCTCCCCCACTAGATGGTACATCATTGGAGTGCAGAGCTCTGTGGAGGGCCAACTTTGAGTTCATCCATCAAGGGAGGGAACATAGTAGATCAGAGAAACAAATTGTTCTGGTAGCATAGAGCCCCTTGAGACTCCAGTGGAAACTATAAACCCTCTTCCCACTACAATATGCACATGTGCGGTTTTGCCTTGCAATTTCATCAAAGCTCATTCATGGAAACCAGTTAATGTCCCTGGTAAAATGCACTAAGTAACTATTTAGTTAAATAATACAATAGAACTAGTCAAGGCATTCTGCCCAAGGTATGAATTCTTGAAGCTAGGAGCTACCAAGAGCCAAAAAACTATTCTTATAGTGTGTTCAGATCAATTAAGTTCAACAAGCCTATGCTAAGTGATGGTCCCGAGCTGGGTATTAGGGTCCTGAGTAGAATAAAGCAACCCATGCCTTCAAGGAAGCTTGCAGTTCAGTCATTGTCTCTCTTTCTGTTTGAGGCAGCACACAGTATCTCCATTTCACAGGTTGGCAGTGGTACACCCCTGGCTTCATGTTATGATGTCCCCATTATATATATATATATATTTTGAGTTGGAACTTCACTCTATCACCCAGACTGGAGTGCAGTGGCCCCTCCCAGCCACTGCAGCCTCGACCTGCTGGGCTCCGGCAATCCTTCCGCCTCAGCCTTCCAAGGAGCTGGAACTACAGGCATGTGCTACCATGCCTGGCTAATTTTTTATTTATTTATTGAAGAGATGAGGTCTCACCAAGTTGCCCAGGCGGGTCTCGAACCTGTGAGCTCAGGCAATCCGCTCACCTCAGCCTCCCAAAGCGCTGGGATTACAGGCTGAGCCACCGAGCCCAGCTCCCCATTATATTTCATTACAGCCTTGTGTTGAATTATCTGGGCTTCTCCATAGAATGTAAGCTCTGTGATGGCAGAACAATGTCTTTTGCTTTTCTTCTCTGGCACAGAGCAGGCACTCAGTTAGTAGTTGAGTGGATGAACAGGTGAGTAGATGGATGGGTGGATGAGTGAATGGATGGATGAATGGATGGATGGGTGGGTGGATGGGTGAGTGAATGGATGGGTGGGTGGATGGATGGATGGGTGAATGGATGGATGGGTGGGTGGGTGGATGGATGTGTGAATAGATGAATGGATGAGTGAGTGGATGGGTGGATAGATGGATGGATGACTGGATGGATGTGTAGGTGGGCAGATGGATGGGTGGATGGATGGATGGGTGGATGGGTGGGTAGGTGGATGGATATGTGAATAGATGGGTAGGTGACTGGCTGGATGGGTGGGTAGATGGATGGATGGGTGGATGGATGGATGGATGGATGGATGGATGAATGGATGGATGAGTGGAAAGAAGGATGGATAGATGGATGGATGACTGGATGGATGGATGGATGGATGAGTGGAAGGAAGGAAGGATGGATGGATGGATGGATGGATGGATAGAGGGATGGATGGATAGATGGCAGGGGTGATAGATGGATGGGTGGGTAGATGGAAGAGTGAGGGGGTGGATAAATGGATGAGTGGATGGACATGTGGTTGGGAAGATGGATAGGTGGTGGGTAGAAGTTGGAGGTTTCATTTTCTACTGGTCTCGTAAGGCTCAGATGGGCTGAGTTGTGCCATCATGCCTCCATCTTCCCACCCACCCCCTTCCCTGTCAGAAGGCCAGGTACTGTGAGAGCACCACAGTAATAAATGGAGTGCTTTTGGATTCTTCTCCAAACACTGTGCCCCTGAAGTTGGCCCCTGTACCAAGGTCACCAATTCTCCCTCTGGGACTCCATTAAGATGGCCCTGCCATCCATCCCTCACACATCAAGCCGGTTTCCCCTTCCTCCTCCTGTCCTTGCCCCCAGCCCCCACCTTCTCAGGGACTCTCAGTCCACTTCTTCCCCTTGCCCGTCTTTTGCCCCTCCCTCTCCCTGCAGTCTCACTTCCTTCATGGGGCCTCTTTTTTTCCCTCTGAGAGCCCGCAACTGCTGTGGCCTGCAGTTTAGCCCTTCATTGTTTAAGACAGTCCCTTGTTTCTTGTGAGCTCATTTTGCCTCTTCAACTAGATTTCATGGATGCTCAGGAGAGCAGGAGTCATCCCCTCTCACTCCACTCTCCTGATCTGGCTCCACCAGAGCACTAGGCGCTCTTGGCATTTGGGACTGGGGGACTGATTTGGTTTACTTCATCATAAAGCCTCTCTTTCAACTCTGTGGTGTATGTGTGAGTATGTGAAAATGTGTGTGAGGATGCGCCTGTGGGAGTGCTGGAATGGAGACAATGAAATCTGTGTGGTGTCTTCGAGCAGGATTTATCAGCCTTGGCACTTTTTTTTTTTGAGTTGGAGTCTCACTGTGTCACCTAGACTGGAGTACAGTAGTACAATCACGGCCACTGCAACCTCGACCTCCTGGGCTCAGGCGATCCTCTGCCTTGGCCTCCCATTTAGCTAGGACTACAGGTGCATGCCACCATGCCCAGCTAATTTTTTGTAGAGATGCGGTCTCACCATGTTACCTAGGCTGGTCTCAAACTCCTGGGTTCAGGTCATCCTCTTGCCTCAGCCTTCCAAAGTGCTGGAATTACAGGTATGAGCCACTGTGCCTGGCCAGCTTTGACACTATTGACATGGTGGGCCAGATCATTGTTTGTTGTGGAGCTGTTCTGTGCAGGCTGTTCTATGCAGCAGCATCTCTGGCCTCTACCCACTAGATGCTAGTGGCACTGACACCCCTTTTCCTCCTTCGGGTTGGGACAAACAAAAATGTCTCCAGACATTGACAAATATCTCTTCCAGTGGAGCAAATATACCCCTGGTTGAGAGACACTGTTTTTGATAACTCATTGGGATCCCAACTTGCCTCCTATTGGCTGGGCCCATCACTTGAGCTCACTGAAAACTGAGTGCAATGATGTGCAGCCTGTAAAATTGCTGTCACAATCCAATAAGGGGACAAAACCACCCAGCATCGTGCATGTATTAAATCCATCTCTGCTAGCGAGAGGCAGTGTAGCATGGTGGTGGAGGGCCTGTGCTCCGGAGCCTGGCTCTTTCCTCGTGGTGTCACCCTGGGATGTTCACTTAATCTTAAGCTGTCTCAGTTTCCTCACCTGTAAAATAGAGGTGATTACAATTATCCCAAGAACTGTGGCAAGGATTAAGTAAGTGGCTGTGTGTAAGGCCCCTAGAATTTTGTCTAGTGGGTGAGAAATGTTCAGCAGAGGTTAGCTGTTCGTGTGACTCCTCTGCTCTCCCCTGATGGGCACAGGAACACCTATCTTCCTCCTGAGTCCCCTTGGCTGTAATGCTCCTGCCTTATCTGTGCTGACCTGCACCCAGCTTTGAGCTTTGGGATTGCTGCCAGAGGCTTCTGTCTTGGAGTTGCCCTTCCAGATGCATCATGAGGACATTGCCTCAGTGCTGAGACTGTCAACACCTGTTCAGAGCCTTCAGGCACACTGCTTGTGCATTTCAATGAGCACATTTCACTTGACTCCAAAATGGACCTGCTGGCCAGTTGTATTTCCCTCTGGAGTGGAGATTCTCTGAAGCCCAGCTTGGGGACTGGAGAAGTGAGCTTCAGGCAATTATGTTCTCTTTCTCTATTATTGCTTTTCTTCCTCTTATATATAGCCTCTTGTCCAAACTCTATTAACACTTGGTGTTGGCTGAAGCTTTTGTTTTCAAACATGTCAGCAGATGGCAAGGCCCAAGATGAGGTACGGATTCATCTCAAAGGGTCACAGGGCACTTGATGGCTGCAATCAAAATTGGCAGTCAAGCTGGGTCAGCATCTCTTGAAGCAATCTTGAGAAATGCAAGAAAGAGCATAGCCAGAAGAAGAGACTTGCCTGCCCTTTGTGTCCATTCATGTTCTTTCAGTCCAACACATATTTCTTAAGTGCTTTGTCAATATTGATCCCACTTCTACTGCGGTCAGGCTCTGGGGAGACAGAGGTCAGCAAGAGAAGCTCAGTCTCCATCCTTACCAGGGCTAGATGAAAGACAGGACATAACATCTGGCGTAGGTATAATAGAGTGTGAGAACAGCCAGTCAGGGAAGCAAGGTCTTTGGGCTCCATTCTGGGTTTGAATCTGCTTTCTAGCTGTGTGGTCATGGGCAAGTTCCTTACTCTCCTTTGAGTTTCTGGTATGTTACATGGAGGGTAAGCCTTGCATGGTTACTGTGAAGATAAATGGGTTGTAAAGTGATAGTGATTTTTTCTGTCTTATCTATCATTGTGACTACAGTACTCAGAGCAGTACCTAGCACACAGCAGATGTTCATATGAGTACCTGTTGAAAAAACCTTGGAGTATGTGCTTGGTATACAATATGTGCTCAATAAATGTTTACCATTTTCTCTGGAATCAGTGTGTGCAGTGATTAGAATTCAGACTTCTGGATCTATCTACATAAGTATCTAGCTATGTGTCTATGTATTGTCTGTCTATCATCTATATCTTATTAGGTGGATAAGTTGTTTACCCTCCTCCTCCTAAGTTTTCTCATCTGTAAATCAAAGAGAAGCATGGTAGTTGTCTCCTAAAATTGTACAGAACACAAGGGCCCTGCCCTAGTTGTTTTTATGAGCTACAGTGCAATAACAATGTTGTTTACTTTTTACCTTATTTTTTTAAAATTCAGACTCCTGGGGAGCAGACCACTTCCATATGCTTAGGTAGAATTGGGAGCTCATCAATGGATTAGATTTCCAGGGTTGTTGTAAGTTGCATCTGCCTCAAAATATCTCTCAATGACTTGACAACCCGGGATTTGCAACATGAATCCTTGTTGGAATCATTGACCCAGATGGCTCCAGAACTTGGGAACATCCTTTGATCCTTGGCCCCTTGGCCATAAATACTTTGGTTTGGGTCAATAAATCAGCTGCTACCTTGGTTCCTGGGTATTCTTTGAGACAGGGAGCGATCAAGTCTTACATGGGGCATGTGTCAATGTTCTCTAGTACATGGAGAACTCCTATGATAGAGAAGTTGGAATGGAAATTTGCAGGAATGACCAGCAGCCTGAGGGACTGTGGGCAGCCTTCCCCAACTTGTCTATCTTCTGTGACGGGTATTGACCAGGCTGGAACCAGCTATGATTTCTTCCTTTTTTTTTTCCTTTTCCATCCCCCCGCTCAAAAGATGAAGGTGGTTAGCACCATCTTACACTGGTCAGAAACAATCTGAGGGTCAGAGATAAGCAATCTAACTGAGCAGAATGGCACTCTGGCTCAGAGTTTCCTGTTAGTCATCTAAAAAACCTAACAGAATTGAGTATGCATCTGCAAAGCCACTTCCTTTGTCAGTAATATCTACTTTTCTCCAAATGCAGTCTTACGAGGCCCTTATGCAAAGGCAGAAATACGTTTATACATTGGCAAAGTCAGCTACTTTCATTTTCATAATTAATGAGTTTTTGGAACAAATATAGACATTCTTGTTGAATACCCAGTTTCAAGATCTGTCCAAGGCATCTTAAGCCAATCGATGGGCAGTTTCTCATCTGATGCTGCTGGGCAGAGGGTGAGGAAGAGCTTTCTGAGGAAATTTGGGAGGAGACAGGGAACAAAACACAGTTGTACCTCACCTCCAAATACCTGACGGACACCCCTAATTCGCTAGTGCCCCAGAGGCTGGCACTCTATGGATGGCTTCCTTCTGTCAGAAACCTCAGCTGCCTCCATGGCCCTGACCACTTCCATGGCCGAGTCCCCAGGCAGACCTCATGGGTGGAGGAACAGGGAGTAAAGTCTGCTGAGTGAGAACACCGGCAAACTGGAGCGTGTCCAAACGACAGCAGCCCATGAGAGAGGGGGGTTTGAAATCAGGCCAAGTGTGGAGGGAATGAAGAAACAGGCCATGTTTATGCAGGAGGAGAGAAGCCTCAGCATCCCCTGAGGGCCTTCCCAAGGTTTACTTTTGGACAAAGGATTCATTTTATTCAGTGTTGACCGACAGGGCCACCAGTTGGTCACAAATGGGGAAGTAGAATTAAAGGTGGCAGAAAGCTTCAAAGGAATTAGCCTAATGTTAATCAAAAGAAAAGCAACTACCATTTATTGAACACTTGTTATGGCCAGACATGAAGTCAAGCTTTTTACGGCATTAATCTCAGCCAAGCCTCCTAGGAACCCTGCAAGGTAGTGACTATTATTTCCTGTGTTCTACAGTTGGGTAAACTGAGGCTCAGGGAGAAAAGGTCACTTGCTCAAGGGTGCTGCCCCTGGCCCCTACAGTGCCTTTGTGTGGATTATGAAAAGACACCACTGCTCAAGTGGGCACAGCATCAGGGAAGGGCATAGGCCTTGGCCAGCAGGTCCCAGGCTGGGTGCCAGCCTTCCCTGCTCTCTTGGCTGGGTGGCCTTGTGTAGGGCACAGCCTGGGCAACTGCACACTGCCACCCTGGGCTTGAGGCCACAGTCAGTTAAGGACAGAACTCAAGAGACAAATCTGTTTGACTTAAGGGACACTGGCTCTTCACTCCAAGCTTGATTGCTTCTCGAGATGGAGTCTGTTCATCCCTCTGTGTGCCCACAAGAGAGGATGGGTATATGGGGTAGGCCTGGGGGAGCACCCTGAGCTTGATTACATTTAAACAGCCCAATAACCCTGTGCAGTAGGTGCTGTTAACACCGCCCCACTGTAAGAAGGTGAGCCTCAGAGAGGTGAAGTCACTTGCACGTGATCACACAGCAGTGGATGGAAGAGCTGGGCTTCCTTCCAGTCCACTCTTCTGTTTTTCATGTGGTTTAGGCAGATTTGTGTTGGGGCTGGGACTGAGGGAGGAGGTGGGAAAGAAGAGAGAGGGAAGGAAGGGAAGGAGATAAGTTGGGGGAGGAAGAGACGAAAAGGGAATTATCGACTGGAGGTGATGTCTGTGATACAAAATAATCTGCCCAAAATTTGTGTCATTTCATGCAAGGTGTGCATGGATCTTTTTAGATACAGAGCAGCATTGTCCATTTGGACCCTGGTCACTTTGTGGCTACTGTCCTTGTCCTCCAAGCTGAAAGGAGATGAACCTGTAGAGTAGAATAGTGGTAAAGAGCGTGGCTTACACTTGCAGCTCCAGCATGGTGTAATCTTGGGCAAGTTAATTTACCTTTCTGTGCCAAGTTTCACCTGTGAAATTTGGAAATAATAATACTTCTCACTTGGAAGGAGTATTGTGAGGATTAAGTAAATAAATGCATGGGGAGAACTTAGAAGCAGGTCTGGTATATAGTAAGTGTTTGATAAACAGCTTGTCATTATCAGGTTAGAACTGGTAACCCACTTCCAGATAAGTGAGGCTTGACTACACTGAGTTCCGCCTTAGGAGAACAGCAACCTGATTAGGATGGAATTTTCTCATTTCAGCTCTCCACCCAAGCTTGTGGGGTAGGTCAGAGTGGCACCAATGATGCCTACTTTAAAAATGAAGAGCCAGATTTAGAAGGAAAGTGGTCCCGTTTTGCAGCTGTCACCTGCCCATCCTGTGGGCAGTGCAAGGCCGAGGGCCTTATGGTGGACGGGAGCTCACACTGGGTCTTCCTCCTGGGGATGGTCCTACCGAGACTCCTTCTCCTTGATCAGCCCTCTCCGTCTTCACGACAGTGCTGTGTGGATGGGTGAGAGTGGATGGGCCCAACTCAGTGGGCTCTTCCTTCAGGAAGCCTTCCATGGTGCCATGGGTGGGCCCAGCAGGCCACGTCATGTGTTCTCTATGCACTTGTGCTTCCCGAGCTCAGCCCACCCATCTGGACACTGCAGGGGAACCAGTTGGCTTCTCTCGTGATGCTGCAGGGTCCCAGCTGTTCGGTTCTATCTGTTGGCTGCTGTTCATGGAGCATCAGAACCTGGCTGGCTCTTGCCATGCCGTGAATCTCTTTCGTTTCCATAATCACTTTGACCATAGGAACCCAAGATGTCTGGGTGGAGACTCAGCCCCAGGCTGGCTGAAGGCAGAACTCAGGCTCTCAGAAGCCACAGTCCTTGGCTCTCCTGCTGTCCTGCTAACCATGTCCCCTCTCCTGCCTAGCAGAGTGCTTTGCCGCGCTTCCGGTGCTTAGCATTCCGGTCATTGTTTCTTTTTAATTGTGGCAAAACACACACAACATACGATTTGACATGTTCACTGCCTGGGGTACATTGTAAATGATACATTAACCACCTCCTTGTGACAGGCTGGATGCAGGGCCTGTGTTGGGTAATTTGGGGAGCATTTAGCAGCCAGGCTGGGTCTGGATGGACTCCTGTGCTAGGTAACAGGTTACTGCGTCATTTCTGTTGAGCCCCTGTGGACTGCTTGGGCACGAGCTAGTCTTGAGGCAGGCAGAGCAGGAAGGAGCAGAGATTTGAGGGGTCCAGAGGGCTTACACAGCTGTCTTTCTCTTCCACCTCACAGCCATCTACAACTTCCAAGGCCATGGGGTGCCCCACCTCTCCCTGCAGATTGGCGATGTGGTGCGGATTCAGGAGACCTGTGGAGGTGAGTCGGTGTCCCACATCTGGGGTGTCCTTCCTCCCATTCCAGATGCCAGAACCCTTGGCTGATGGAAACCCGTAGCACTCAAAGGCCACCTCCAGTCCACTCTCTGAACCCGCAGCTGGGTGATCTCTTTAAACATGTTTTGCTAATGTTCGTACTTAGAATTTGGTGAACAAAAGTACTTTATCATTTTAGGAACTTATATTTTATAACAAAGACCTAAGTCAGTGGTTCGAGGTTAGTTATGTCTCCGTTTGCTGCAACTGTGAGGGCTGTTTGGGCCTGTGACTCCTTCTAGCTAACGTGTTTTTATTAGTATTAACACCATTGTGAAGGAAAATAAGCATCTTTAGGGTTTGGAAGGGTCTTTTTAATCCTACCCCTAATCCCAGGAGAGTTGATGTGCACAGTTGGGTGGTTTATTGACTGCACAAAGACACCCAGTCCAGGGTGCAGTGGCTTACACCCCTCACCAACCTGGAGGCCCTGTCTTGGGCAACATGGCGTCTCTTTCTTCTTCCCACAAAGTTACCATTCCCTGTGAAACCAGGTGCCACTGGGTGTGCCCACCCATAGTGATTGTGATGGTAGGTAGTGCTTTTTAAAACATGTGTGAAGAGGGCTAGGCATGGTGGCTGACTTTGGGAGGCTGAGGTGGGAGGATTGCTTGAGGCCAGGATTTGAGGCCAGCCTGGGCAACATAGTGAGATCCCCATCACTACGAAAAATTAAAAATGTGCTGGTGTCATGGTGCATGCCTGTGTCCCAGTTTCTCAAGAGGCTGAGGTGGGAGCATCACTTGAACCCAGGAATCAGAGGCTGCAGTGAATTGTGATCATGGCACTGCACTCTGGAGTGGGTAACACAGTGAGGCCCTGTCTCTAAAAAATGAACAAAAACCAAAATTTGTTGAAGGGCTAATGGCATTGTTGGAAGTCAATATATCACCAATTTCACTGATGAACTTGACAGTGGGAGCATGGTAAGTATAAGAACCAAACGAGCTGCTGGTGTGTCCTTTGCAGTCAGGCAGGCTTCCCACCACTCTCCAACCTGCGAGACCCACCGTGGTCTCCCCTGCCGCACACGAGAGCACAAGGTGTGATTAGAGAGTGGACTGAGCACCCAGGCCCTGTCCTTCCCTCCGTGAATCCCTCAGATGAGGCCCTGGGAAGGAGCAAAGGATGGGCAGGAGGTAGGTGTGCTGCTGGGATGGAGGTCTGTCATGGGAGAGGAGGTCAGCTGCAGGAATGCTCATCTTTGGTCCTTTCCACAAGATAGACATCATGCTAAGTTCTTTATGACACATGATCCCAGTGACTCACAGCAACCCACAGAAAAGGTAGTGCCATGCCACTCCCAGGGCTGGGTTAATGATGGGCAGCCTCCCAGGCAATGGAGCCCCAGATCTCTCTGCAAATACGTGTAGGATGCTTGTGTACACACACACACACACACACACACACACACACACACACACACACACACACAC
>NW_007248797.1:40740-50995 GCF_000164805.1 Carlito syrichta
AAGGATCGCCAGAACCCAGCAGGTCGAGGCTGCGGTGGCCAGGAGTGGCCACTGCACTCTAGTCTGGGTGATAGAGTGAGACTCCAACTCAAAAAAACAAAACAAAATAAAACAAAACAAAAAAGAAAACAAACAGACACAGAAATCCTTTTTGAGGATAAAATAATTTGATATTTCAAAACAAAGTAGTCATTGTGGGGGAAATGAGACATTTGTTCACCTTCCTTACATTTATTTTATGCTATAGTATTATTTTTATTTGGGGTTATATGTGAAGGGTGCCACATGCTTTTCAGTGTCCAGGGTCTGGAAAGATTCCAGTCTGGTGCTGTTAAATCCTTTTACACACAGAGTGGACAAGGCTGGTGGAGAGGAGAGGGGACACCGTTGTGATTCCAGACACCCTGTCCCTTTCCAGAGTGTAACCCTATCTTTTACAAATCTAATTCTGCCCAGTGGCAGATAAACAAACTGTAGATGTCTACTAAGGACAAAGAATGACCATAAAAGTAGCAACAACTCTCTTCAGTGTCTCTTATTTGCTACTGAATCCTAATCCTGAGAAACAGGCACGGGTCCTCATATTTGCTGGTGTGGAAACTGAGGTTCAGGAATGAGAACTGATCCACTGAAGGTCACACGTGAGCCAGTGGCTGTCTTTTGATGCCTGCACCGACATGCCTTCCTCCCTCCATGTCTGCCGAAACAGAGACAAAATCCTGGGCAGTTTCTGTGTCCTACAATTTGAAATTCAGATGGGGATTGTCACCTAATTTCCATGCAGTTTCCCTGGATAGAAAGCTGAGGGAGTAAACCTGCCTCATGGGTCACCTGTAGTCAGAGTCTCACCAGTCCCTGCACCTGATCCAGCGCCCCAACCTTCAGAAAGTCTACACTGGCGGACCCAAACCACCTTCATTCATCTCTGGGACACTTATTCTTTCTTTGGTTCTAGTTTTTCATTTTTAATTCACTTGTATTAGTCTTGTTTTAATGTTTCCTTGTAATAATCAGCCACAATATCTTGTAGGAAAGAGCTGAATGTATTAAGTTGGCAAGTGGTGGCTAATTCATAAATTCTTTGAAAATAAAATGTTCGGCCAGGCTTGGTGGCTCAGCCTGTAATCCCAGCACTTTGGGAAGCCAAGGTGAGTGGATTGCCTGAGTCTGCGAGTTCAAGACCAGCCTGGGCAACTTGGCGAGACCTCATCTCTACAATAAATAAAAAATTAGCCAGCCGTGGTAACTCACACCTGTAGTTCCAGCTACTTGGAAGGCTGAGGCAGAAGGATCTCCTGAGCCCAGCAGGTCGACGCTTCGGTGGCTGTGAGTGTGCCACTATACTCCAGCCTGGGTGACAGAGTGAGATTCCAATTAAAAAAAAAGAAAGAAAAAAATGCAACATTCAGAGGTCTGCTTGAATGAGCGTAGCTAGCTGAAGAATTGGAATACAAGCTATTAGACTTCTCATGCCTACATTCATGCTCATGTAAAATTATCAGATTGGAATTTATGGAACCCAGAGGTTTCTCTGGGGGCCTTAGGTGGTTAAAGGCAATGGTGCTGTAGGGACCAGGCCTGGTGTTGTCTGCTTCTTAGAGGTGGAGTTCAGGTTTGGTTTTTGACTGATAAAATGGTTTCTCCAAAAATATAAAAAATATGATAACCACAGTGTTAGTCAAAAATTAGTCAGAACTGTATAATAGGAAGAACATGGGTGTGCCCATGAAACCCTCTTTTAGAAAACTACTTGGGAGTCCAGGTGTGGTGGCTCATACCTGTGCTCCCAGCACTTTGGGAGGTGGAGAAAGGAAGATCGCTTGAGCCCAGAAGTTTGACATTAGCCTGGCAACACAGCAAGACCTTGTCTGTACAGAAAAAATAAAAAAATTAGCTGGGTGTGGTGGCGCATGCCTGTAGTCCCAGCTACTTGGGAGGTTGAGGCAGACAGATCATCTGAGCCCAGGAGGTCAAAACTCTAGTGAGTTGTGATGGCTGTGATGGTGCCACTGAACTCTAGCCTGGGTGACAGAGTGAGACCCTGAATCAAAATTAAAAAAAAAAAAATAGATAAATAAAAAACAAAACTACTTGAAAAACAAAATCCAGCCAATTGAGACATGAGTCAAAATAAAAAAATATAGGATTGAAAAGCCATGATAAAAGGAAATAGTGATGAGCACTGGGTCCAAATAAGTGGATTTTTAAAAATTGGTATTAAAAGGCATAATATTTATAAAAAGAATGTTATTGTTAGGAGCCTGGACAATGTAAAAAGAATAGATAACTCGATATCACTTTTACAACCAAATTATTAGAAATAAAATGTAATAAAAAAAATAACCACATGTATCTTTTAGTGATTTTCATAACTATTTTCATTTTAGAGGAGTTTTTACATAATCTTTTTATTGATGTACAAACATTTAATTGAGATTCAAATTTCTTTCCGTTTAACTTGATCTTTTTCTTCTATTAAATAGAATAAGATTAAATTTGAGATTTTTATTTACATGGTATCTTTACCATATGCTCATTTTTTGAGAGTATTTTTTAACATCATATTTATCTGTTTACCCATCTGTCATTCTATGAGTATAAATATAAGTGAAGAGTTGACTGGAATGATATTAATAGTGTTTTTCCTTTTCTGTGTAATGGGATTCAAAATTATTTTCAATGATTTTATGTTTGTACTTTTTATTACATACCTGTAGTTCCACCTGCTTGGGAAGCTGAGGTGGGAGGATCACTTGAACCCAGGGATTTGAGACTAACCTGGACAATATAGTGAGACCCTAGCTCTTAAAAAAAAAAAATTAAAAGTACAAAGACTAAAATAACAGTCACATTTCAAGCATCCAGAATTAATCAGTGCTAACATCTGAGGATGTTTGCTTCCAATCATCAAGACTGTGTTATTAATATTATTATTATTTTTGAAGTGGGATCTTGCTATGTTGCCCATGCTGGTCTCAAACTCTTGGGTTCAAACAATCTTCCTGCCTCAGCCTCCCAACAGCTGGGACTACGGGTGTGTGCCACCATGTCCAGCTTTCAATAATTTTTAAGTCCCTCCCAAAGCCCTCAGTACAAGAAGTGAATAGAACACTGGCCTTTGAATCAGAAAGGCAATCTCTGCTTCTACTGCCTACTAACTCAGTGATTTGGAGAAGGTAAGCTTTAGTTTTCTCATCTGTCAAATGGGTTGTCATCACCTTGCTCCTGGACTTGGTATAAGGATAAAATGAGAAAAAATAAAGAAGCTGTCTGGCACCATGCCTGACTCAAAGAAGATGCTCTCTGTTGGTTAATTCCATTCTATCTTCCATCATACAGAGCTTCATCGAGACTGGCAGACATATATTTTTACAATATGGCCTGAGTAACTCGGAAGCTGGATCTTCACCTGGAATGGAGGCGGCGAGCCTACCTTGCCTATTACAGAATTTACTCAGTGGGATGACTTGGGAAAACAAAAACCTAACCTGCAAGCTTAGACATGGATGAATTTCACTTTTTTTTTGAGTTGTCACCCAGGCTAGAGTGCACTATGGCTTGCCACTGTCTCAACCTCCTGGGCTCAAGCATTCCTTCTGCCTTAGTCTTCCTAGCTGGGACTATAGGTGTGTGTCACCATGCCTGGCTAACTTGTAAATTACTTTGTAGAGATGAGGTCTTGCTATGTTACCTGGGCTGGTCCAACTCCTGGGCTCAAGCAGTCCTCCTGCCTCAGCCTCCCCAAGTGCTGAGATTACAGGTGTGAACCACCATGCCTGATCCCATTTTTTATTGTAAAGATAATGTATTGTTATGATGAAAACTCACATAGCTCAGAAGAGTACCCATGACTAGGCCTTAGATACTCAAATGCTTATTTTTTTTTGTCAGTATTATATCTCTCAGGCTACGTCTTCTTCCCAGACGCATTATAAACATTCTGTCTCCTGATTCTGGATATAGAAAACACATGTAAGTGTATTGAGCAGTAGGAATTCCTCGTGGAAGAGATGAACATAAAAAAAGCTGGTGTTCCCTCCCCCCCACCCCAATTACCTCCTCTGGTCATATTTGGTTGACATCTTTCCTGATATCCAATGATGTTAGAAGACTTCACTTTCATACCTGGTTCTTTCCTTTCCCCAGTTTAATCAAGACCTGAGAAAGGAAGGAGTTTCAGGTGCTTTCTTTCCAATTCTTTGTCTTCCCTATTCAGAGAAGCTCCATGATCAGCCGGACCACTCCACAAATAGCTATGTAGCTGGGGAGCGAGATGCCAGATGCCCCTGAGATCTTTCTGTGAAGCTCTTGGAATATACCCGCATCATGTTTGGATGTAGTTTTGGGATGGAGAAACTATGTCATGTCCTCCTAAGGCACTATGATGGAAATAATATCAGACAATTAAAATAAAGGCAATATTATGGAAATGTTTTGGAAAAAAACTAGAAAAAAAAAGAAACCACACAATGATATGCCAAATCTACAGATCTTGAAAATGAAATAGAAAATATGCCCACCTAAGACCCCTCTGTCTGTCCTGGTCTTCTGCTCTTTTTGAGTGGCACAGTTTGTTTAGATTCTTCTTTATTAGTCCTTCAGAAAGATGTATGCCCATGCTTGATTTTTTTACTACCTGATGCCTTCTTTTTGGAACATCAGGAATAGTCCCATTTTTACCTACTGATATCCATGCATGTCTGGGCCACAAGGTTTTATTCTTCTTGATAATAGTTCTCAAGGAACTCTTGGATTTCATTTACCAGTAGAATACAACCAGAGGAAGAGGGTAGGGAAGAGATTGATAGAGGATTATCTGCATGTTAAAAGTAAGGCATGGCCAGGCATGGTGGCTCAGGCCTGTAATCCTAGCACTTTGCTAGGTGGAGATGGGAGGATTACTTGAGCCCAGGAGTTTGAGATTAGCCTGGGTAATATAGCGAGACTTTGTCTCTACAAAAAATTTAAGAAAATGCCAGGTGTGGTGGTGCCCCCCTGTGATCCCAGATACTCAGGGGGCTGATGCAGGAGGATCACTCGAGCCCAGGAGTTGGAGGCTGCAGTGGGCTATGATCATGCCACTGTACTCCAACCTGGGTGACAGTGAAATCCTGACTCAAAAAAATAAAAAAAAAGTAGTGCATTGCTTTTATTGTTGCTGTTTTCTAGAAATGGGACTGCACTGAGCATATGGTTCTAAGACGTGCTCTTCTCACTTAGAAACATCTGGAGCTTTCTCTTTTTTTTTGAGTCAGAGTCTTGCTCTATTGCCCAGGCTGGAGTGCAGCAGTATGCTCAAGGCCACCACATCCTTGACCTGCTGGGCGCAGGCAATCCTCCCGCTTCAGCTTTCCAAGTAACTGGAACTACAGGCACGTGCTACCACGCCTGGCTAATTTTTTGCTTTAATGTAGAGTCGAGATCTTACCAAGTTGCCCAGGCTGGTCTCGAACCCCTGAGCTCAGGCAATCCTCTCTCCTCGGCCTCCCAAAGTTCTGGAATTACAGGCTTTAGCCACTGCGCTAGGCCACATCTGGAGCTAAGTCAGCATATGTACATTATCGTGTCTCATGTCGGCTTCCAAGAGCCCCGCATGCTGAGGTTTTGAAGCCACCCCTGTAGAGTGGGGTACAGCACTAACAATTCTGTTGAAGGTGATCTTGACCTAGCCAAGGTCTTTGCTTTTGGGATAAATGGAGGACATTATGAGCAATTAACTGGGACGCTTTTTTGAGTGCGACTTTGCAGATAGCTGGTCCCTTGTTCAGGTCTGCTCCAGTCACAGGTGGGTGTGAAAAGGACTCCATTTTCTTAAGTAATTTTGCTCAATTTTTGGGTTTGTAGGGGAGGTTTTCTTTCCTTCCATGTGAGAGAGTGAGAATAAGGTGAAAACATCAGTAAACTTCCATTATGTTGAATTTGAGGCATGCCTCATCTTCTTTGTTGTTATGGAAATATGTTGAAATTACTTCATAAAAAAATGCAAAATGATTTCAAGTCTACAGGTCTTGAAAATAAAATAGAAAATATTCTCAACGTTCTCTGCATTTTTATTGTTAGTTTAATTAATTTTGTTTTAAAAAAGAGAGTGGTATCTACTAACTCTTTTGGACATTTACCATATGCTGGATACTGGGCAGATTCTCTTGAGTTTTTAAAATCTAATTTAAGTCTCATGGGACACTGCTGTTATTCTCAGGGAACACGAGGCACTACTGTTTCCATTTTATACATGAGGGAACTGGGGCTCAAAGAAATGTGTCCAAGATCACACAGATAGTGAGTTGCAGACCTCCATTCAAGTCCAGGCTTTGATTTCAGAGCTCACATTCTTTTTCTGTTTTTTCTTTGAGGTGGGGTCTTACTCTGTCACCTAGGCTGAAGTGCAGGGGCATAATCCTGGCTCAGCACTACCTCAACCTCCTGCGCTCAGGCGATCCTTCCGCCTCAACCTTCTGAGTAGCTGGGACTATAGGCACGTGATACCACACTCAGCTAATTTTTTGATTTTTTGTAGAGGTGAGGTCTTCCTACATTGTCCAGGCTGGTCTTGAACTCCTGGACTCAAGTGATCCTTCTGCCTCAACCTCCCAAAATGCTGGGATTACAGGTGTGAGCCATTGCGCCTGGCCTCTTTCTTTTTTAAAATAAATTTTATTGTGTATTTTAAGGTATACAACATTATGTTATGGTATACACATAGATAGTTAAATGGTTATTATAGTGAAACAAATTAACATATCTATCATTTCATATGGTTAGCTCTTGTTTTTTGGTGGCATGGTCAGTTAAAGTCTGATCATTTAGCAGGAAACCCAAATGCTGGACAATCTTGTTAACTATTGACCTCCTGGACACTAGGTCTCCAGACTTGTTCATCTTACATATCTACTACTTCGTAATCTCTAACCTATATTTCTCCATTTCATTCTCCCCACTTCCCTCTACCCCAGGTAACTACTGTTTCATTCTCCATCTCTGTATATTTGGCCTTTCTTTCTTCCTTTCTTCCTTCCTCCCTCCCTCACTTCCTCCTTCCCTCCCTGTTTTCTTTCTTCCTTCCTTCCTTCCTTCCTTCCTTCCTTCCTTCTTTCCTTCCTTCCTTCCTTCTTTCCTTCCTTCCTTCCTTCCTCTCTCTCTCTCTCTCTCTCTCTCTTTCTTTCTTTTCTTTCAGATTCTACATATAAGTGAGATCACACAATACTTTTCTTTCTGTGTTGGCTTATATCACTTAGTGCAATGTCTTCCAAGTTCATCCACACTGTGACAAATGGCATGATCTCCTTTTTAAAGCCTGAATAATATTCCATTGTATATGTATACCACAGTTTCTTTATCCATTTGTCCGGTGATAGACACTTTGGTTGTTTCCATAGCTTGGTTATTGCGGATAAGGCTGCAATGAATATGGGAATGCAGATGTCTTTACAAGTTGGTAATTTCATATCCTTTGGGTGTATTCCCAGAAGAGGTCATATAGTAGTTCTGTTTTTAATTTTCTTTAGGAGCCACCATACTGTTTTCTGTAGCGGATGCACAGTTCATTCACGCCAGCAGAGGACTAGAGCTCCTTCTTCTCTATACCCTTGCCAATGTTTGTCCCCTCTTGACTTTTTGACAGTAGTCGCCCTAACAGGGTGAGGGGTTATCTCCTTGTGGTTTTTATTTTCATTTTCCTAACAGCTAATGATGTTGAACACCCTTTCATATACCTGTAGATCATTTTTATATATTCTTTGAAGAAATGTCTACTTCTGTTCTTTGCTCACTTTAAAAATTAAGTGGTTTGTTTTTACTGCTAGCTGGGCTCGGTGGCTCAGCCTGTAATCCCGCGCCTTTGGGAGGCTGAGGGAAGTGGATTGCCTGAGCCTGCAGGTTCGAGACCCGCCTGGGCAGGCGAGACCTCATCTCTACAATAAATCAAAAAATTAGCCGGGTGTGGTAGCGCATGCCTGTAATTCTGGCTACTCAGAAGGCTGAGGCGGAAGGATCGCCGGACCCAGCAGGTCAAGGCTGCGGTGGCCGGGAGAAAAAGTACCCCCAGCCACTCACCACTCAGATAAATATTAACATTTTGCCATGCTGGCTTCAATCCACTCACCTCAGCCTCCCATAGGCGTGGGATTACAGGCTGAGCCACCGAGCCCGGCTTGTTTTATTTTTTTTTTAGTTTGGAGTCTCACTCTGTTGCCCAGGCTGGAGTGCAGTTGCACACTGCTCACGGCCACCACAGCTTTGACCTGCTGGGCTAAGGTGATTCTTCCACCTCAGCCTTCCAAGTAACTGGAACTACATGCATGTGCCACCATGCCTGGCTAATTTTGATTTATTGTAGAAATAATATCTTGCCAAGTTGCCCAGGCTGATTTCAAACCCGTGGGATCAGGCAATCCTCTCACCTCGGCCTCCCAAAGTGCTGGGTATAGGTGTGAGCCACTGCACCCATAAAAATAGTTTTTGCAGTCCTCCTTCCTGTGGGGTAGGTGTTAATTCTCTCATTTTACAGATGAAAACACTGAGGTTTAAGTGACATGATCAAAGGTCATACAGCTTAGAAATGGCAGAGAACTGGATTGCTAGGTGGTGGATCCTTTTTCGATGCTGTGGAATATTTTAAATCTCCCCCTCCATGGACTCTTAGGGGATTTGACAATTTAAGCCAATTTCATTTTGGTATTTGGGATGTGAAAGGGAGGATGATTTGAATAATTACCATTTCATAATTGTCCAGAAAAATTGCAGAAAGTTTCCCTTTTCTCATCGTCCTCCAGAATGATGTCTCAGACAGTTCAAGTGGCTGTAACGGAATATAGACTGAGTGGCTTAAGCAACATATCTGTCATGCTTCTGTAGACTGGGCAGCTCAAGATCAAGGCACCCGCATATCTACTGTCTGGCAAGGGCCTGCTTTCTGCTTTGCAGATGGCTGTGTTTTTGTTGGCAGAGAGCAAAGAGAGAGGGAGCAAGCTGTACTACAAGGGCACCAATCCCATTCATGAGGGCTCCACCCTTAGGACCAAATCACCTCTCAAGGGCCACCTCTCAATGCCATCACATTAGGTGTTAGAATTTCAACATTTGATTTTTGGAAGGATGAAAACACTTAATTTATAGCAATACACATTGTGAATTTTATGTTACCAAAAAAGGTGAGTGGAGCTCAGTGGCACACACCTGTAGACCCAGCTACTTGGGAGGCTGAGGCAGGAAGATTTCTTGTGCCCAGGAGTTTGAGGCCAGCCTGGGTAACATAGGAAAATGCAATATATTTTTTTAAGTAGTTATCTCATGGAAAGGGGTACCAAAAAAATCCCTTGATATTATTGAATTTAAAAGAGTGTTGAGCCCAGGGGAAATTCTGGAATATGGTAAGTGCCATGTTACCCTAAGCCTGCTTTTAATTGTGGTGTGCCTTGTCCTGGAATCTCTCTCTTTTGTGCCAGCTATTGTTATCTGCCCAGTCAGGTTTTGCAGCACAGTCAGACATAGCTGACTGATGACTAGATTAGGGAACTGACATGAGTGTTCAGAGATCAATGATCTAGTAGTGGTAAGGATGTCAAGAAAAGTCCTAAAGCTAGTACTGTGGCTCAGCCTGTAATCCCACCACTTTGGGAGGCTGAGGTGAGTGGATTGCCTGAGCCCATGGGTTCTAGACCAGCCCGGGCAACTTGGTGAGACTACGTCTCTATAATAACTAAAAAATTAGCTGGGCATGGTAAGTGCACACCTATAGTTCTGGCTACTTGGTAGACTGAGGTAGAAGGATTGCTGGAGCCCAGTAGGTCAACGCTGGGGTAGCTGTGAAAGTGTTACTTCACTCCAGCCTGGCAGATGGAGTGAGAATCGAACTCAAAAAACCAACAAAAAACCAACAAAAAATAGTTCCAATGCAGTTGATGTACTAGACATGGGTTTGGATTCTGGTTTGGTCATTTGCCTGCTGAAAAGTGTTGTCATTTCTTCCTCACTTGCTTGATCTGTGTCATCATCAAGCACTGGAGATAAAGTCTTCTTCCAAAAGATTCCTGGGGATTTCTTTTTCTTTCTTTCTTTCTTTCTTTCTTTCTTTCTTTCTTTCTTTCTTTCTTTCTTTCTTTCTTTCTTTCTTTCTTTCTTTCTTTCCTTCTTTCTTTCGCTCTTTCCTTCTTTCTTTCTTTCCTTCCTTCTTTCCTTCCTTCTTTCTTTCTTTCTTTCTTTTTCTCTTTCTTTCTTTCCTTCCTTCCTTCCTTCCTTCCTTCTTTCTTTCTTCTTT
>NW_007248797.1:51702-60929 GCF_000164805.1 Carlito syrichta
GGTCCCACTTATGAGTGAGAACATGTGGTATTCAGTTCTTTGTTTCTGTGATAGATCACTAAGTATGATGGTCTCCACCTCCATCCAATTTGCCTCAAAGTTCATGATTTTGTTCTTCTTTATGGCTATGTAATATTCCATTGTGTATATGTACCACATTTTCTTTATCCAGTCTACTTTTGATGAACATTAGGGTTGGTCTTTGTTTTTGCTATTGTGAATTGTGTGGCAATAAATGTGTGTGCAGGTGTCCTTTTTGTAGAACAACTGATGTTTCTCTGGGTATATTCCCAGGAGAGGGATTGCTGGATCATGTGGAAAGACAATTTTTAGTTCTTTTAGAAATAGCCACACTGCTCTCTATAGAGGTTGAACTAGCCTGCACTTTCACCAACAGTGTCGAAGCGTTCCCCTTTCTCTGCAACTACACCAGCATCTGTTGTTTTTTGATTTATTATTGATGGTCATCTCATTGCAGTTTTGATTTGCATTTCTCCAGTGCTTAGTGAGGCTGAACATTTTTTATGTATCTGTTAGTTGCTTGCATGTCTTCTTTTGAAAAGTGTATATTCATGTCCTTTGCCCACTTTTTAATGGGGTTGTTTGTTTCTTCTTTTCACTTTGTTTGAGTTCCTTGTAGATCTTGAATGTTAGGCCTTTGTCAGATACATCATTTGCAAATTTTTCCCCCCATTCTGTGGGTTGTCGCTTGATGGTTTCTTTTGCTGTGCAAAAGTTTTTCAGTTTGATGAGGTCCCGCTTGTCTAAGCTTTTATGGCATTCACTTTAGGGACTTGGTCAATAATTTGTTGCCTACTCTGATGTGCATAAGCGTGTTTCCTAAGTTTTCTTCCAGGATTATTATAGTTTGAAATTTTATGTTTAGGTCTTTGATCCATTTTGAGTTGATTTTTGTATATGGTGATAGGTAGGGGTCCAGTTTCATTCTTCTGCATGTGGTCAGCCAGTTTTTCCAGCACTATTTGCTAAATATGCTAAATACTGAGTTTTTGCTTCCAGAATCTCTGTCTTGTGTCAGTTGGTCTATGTGCCTATTCTTGTATCAATACCAGGCTGTTTGGGTTACTATAGCCTTGTAGTAAAGTTTAGAGTATGGAAGCGTGATACCTCCTGCTTTGTTCCTTTTGCTAAGGATTGTTTTATCTATTTGTGCTCTTTTTTTGTTTCCATATGAATTTCTGTATTGGTGTTTCCAGATATGAGAAAAATAGTGTTGGTAATTTTATGGGTATTGCATTGAATCTGTAGATTGTTTTGGGTAGGTTGGACTTCTTGACAATATTGATTCTTCTAATCCATGAGCATGGAACGTTTTTCCATTTGTTTGTGTCATCCTTGATTTCTTTGAGCAGCATTTTGTAATTCTTATTGTAAAGATCTTTCACTTCTCTGGTTAGGTAGATGCCAAGGTATTTCATTTTTGTGTGTGGCTATTGTGAATGGGATTGTGCTTATTATTTGGTTCTCTGCCTGCTTGTTGCTTGTTTATAGAAATGCAACTGTCTTTTGCATATTGATTTTGTACCCCGAGACTTTACCAAAGTTCATTATCAGTACAAGGAGGCTTTTGACAGATTCCCTAGGGGTTTTTCCCAGTACTATGTTGATCAGGAAGGGTGAAAGTGGACATCCTTGTCTTGTTCTTGTGCTTAGGAGGACTGCTTCCAACTTCTCCCCATGGAGAAAAATGTTGGCTGTGGGTTTGTCATAAATGGTTCTTACTGCTTTGGGGAATGTTCCTTTTGTGCCTAAGTGCTCAAGGGTTTTTATCAAGAAGGAATGCTGGATTGTGTTGAATGCTTTCTCTGCATCTAATGATATAATTATGTGCTTCTTGGTTTTACATCTGAATTACATTTATGGTCTTGTGAATGTTGAACCAGCCCTGCATTCCAGGAATGAAGCCCACCTGGTCATGGTGGATGATCCTTAAAATGTTTTGTTGGATCCAATCTTTTAGAATTTTGTTTAAAATTTTTGCGTCTATGTTCATCAAGGAGATGGGCCTTTAATTTCATTTCCTTGTTGGGTCTTTGCCTTGGGTATGAGTATGATGTTAGCTTCATAAAATAAGTTGGGACTGTGTGGAGTACTTTCAGTAAGATTGGTGTCAGCTTCTCTCTGTATGACTTAAAGAATTCAGTTGTGAAGTCATCTGGACCAGGGCTTTTTTTGTTGAGGAGATTTCCTGGATTGTTACTGGTGTGTTTAGAGTTTCAATTTGTTTCAATCTTGGAAGGTTGTGTGATGTCAGAAAGGCCTCCATTTCCTTTAGGTTTTCTAGTTTATTTGCATACAGGTTTTTATAGTAATCTCTGATAATCTTTTGAATTTCTTCAGGGTCAGTTGTGACTTCGCCTTTTGAGTTTCTTTTTTGTTGTTGTTGGTGAACAAGAAAATAATTTATTGAGTATGAGTAAAATAAGTTGGAACCAATATTGATAAGCAGACCTCTGTACGGTTTAAAAGCACTTCCACAAAAAGTCTCTCTAATTTCATGCAATATTACTTGTATTACTAAATAGTATTATTATCTTCATTTTATAAATGAGAAAACTGAAATTCTGAAAGGTTACTTGACTTGTCCAAGGTCATGGTGCTCAAGTAAGTATAGCCCAGATCAATATGACTCCAAATACCATTCCACCATATCTTTTTTGAACATATAAAGTAAAAATGGTATGAAAATTTTTTGTTTTTGTTAGTTTTGTTAATTTTTTTGTAATTTTTAAATTTTAAATATGTGGGGTACAATTCAGGGTTAGGTATACAGATGTTCATTATGCAGGTACCCTTGTTGATGAAGTGTGCCTCCCCCTCCCACGGCAGTTTCCCACTACTACCAATCCCTTTCTTGCAGTATTACGATAGTTTTGCCTTTTGAGTTTCTAATTGTTTATTTGGTCTCTCTCTCTCTCTCTTTAAAATCAGTCTTGCCAGAGGACTGTCAACCTTATTTATCCTTTCAAAGAACCAGCTTTTGGCCTTGTTGATCCTTTCTATGATATTTTTGTCTTCTGTGTCCTGCAACTGTGATTCTTTCTTGGTGATCTGGCTTCTTCTGCTGAAGTTAGGATTTAGGTGGTCTTGTCTTTCCAGCTCCTTTAGGTGTGACATTACATTGTCAACTTGCAATCTTTCTGTTTTCTTGATGTGTGCATGCAATGCTATGAATTTTCCTCTTAACACTGTTTTCAAGGCATCCCAGAGATTCTGATAAGATATGTCTTTGTTTTCATTTGTTTCCAGGAGTCTTTTTATTTATGATTTATTTTCATGTTGACCCAGAAGTCATTCAGCAGCATGTTGTTTAGTGTCCATGTCTTTGTATATTTTGGTGGGATCTTGGTAGTGATATTTATTTTAATTGCACTGTGATCTGAGAAGATGCATAGTATTATTTTGATCTTTTGAAATTTGTTCACACTTGATTTAGGTCTGAGAATGTGATCAATCTTGGAGTATGTTCCATGTGCTAATGAGTAAAGTGTTTACTCGGTAGATGTTGGGTAAAGTGTTCTGTAGACGTCTATTAAATCCATTTGAGCATTGAATTGAGGTTCTGGATCTCTTTATTGTCTTTTGTCTCAATGTTCTATCTAAAGCTGTTAGTGGGATATTTAGGTCTCCAACTATGATTGTGTGAAAGTCAGTGTCATCTCTTAGTTTTCTTAGTAGTTGTTTTATAAAACCTGGCATTCCTGTCTTGGGTGCATATATGTTTAGGATGGATATTTCTTGTTAGTGGATTGAGCCTTTACCATTGGTAGTATCTTTCCATGTCATTTTTAACTTTTGATGGCTTGAAGACTTCTTTGTTTGATATTAGAACAGCTACTTCTGCCCTCTTCTGTTTTCTGCTCACCAAGATCATTTTCCAGCCTCACACTTTGAACCTGTGGATGTCCTTTGCAGTTAGGTGAGTTTCCTGGAGGCAGCAGAGTGCTGGCTTATGCTTCTTTATCCAGTTTACCACTCTGTCTTTTCAGTGGCACATTTAGTCCATTCATGTTCAGGTTGATTATTGAAATTTGAGAATTTATCCCTGCCATGGAGCTCTTAGGGGGTTGTTTTGTTTCCTTTTTACTTTTGTATTTATATATGTGTGTATTTTCATTTTTGTGAGTGCTCTGTATACTCTGTTAACTCCATACTTGCCTGTATTTTTGTGATGGATATGATCATTCTTTTAACTTTTTTCCTGTGTTCAACACCTTCTTAAGCATCTCCTGCAGGGCTGGCCTGGAGGCAGCATATTCTTTTTTTTTTTTAGTTGGAGTCTCACTCCGTCACCCAGACTGGAGTGCAGTGGCCGCTCCTGGCCACCTCAGCCTCGACCTGCTGGACTCCAGCGATCCTTCCGCCTCAGCCTTCCAAGTAGCTGGAACTATAGGCGCGCGCTACCATGCCCAGCTGATTTTTGATTTTTATTGTAGAGATGAGGTCTTGCCAAGTTGCCCAGGCGGGTCTCGAACCCGTGGGCTCAGGCAATTCACTCACCTCAGCCTCCCAAGGTGCGGGATTACAGGCTGAGCCACCGAGCCCAGCAAGGCAGCATATTCTTTCAGGGACTGGATGTTTGGGAATGATTTTAGTTTTCCATCACTAATGATGCTTAGCTTGACAGGGTAGGAAATTCTTGGCTGGAATTGCTTATCTTTAAGAATGTTAGAAATTGGACTCCAGTCCCTTCTGGCTGTTTTTGCAGATAAGTCTGGAGCAATTCTGATGGATTTTCACCAGGCGGTAGCTAAGCCTGTCAGATCAACTTTCTGTCTTGCTGTCTTTAGGATTTTTTCTCTCATGCTTATTTTGTGGAGGTGGATTACTACATGTCGTGGGGATGGTCTTCTCTCTGGCTAGATGTGGGAAGATTTCTTGAGTGACTTCTTGGAATATTTGCTCCATGGTGTTTTCCTTTTTCCTTTTTGCTTCAGGGATACCAATCAGGCATAGATTTGGCTTCTTGACATAGTCCCACATCTCTTGGAGGCTTTGCTTTTTTTTAAGCTTTTGTTCTATGTTTTTGACAGATTGGGTTAATTCCATATTTTGGTCTCAAGCTCTGAGAGTCTTTCCTCTGCCTGGTTGACCCTACTACTTATGCTTGTTAGTGTGTTCTTGATTTCCAGGATGAGGTTTTTCATTTCCATTATTTCAGAATGGGCTTTTTTGAAATTGGTCACCTCCACTTTTACTTCCTGTACAACTTCAGTGAGTTTCATTTCTAGTTTCTCTTGGTTCCTGTTCACTTTTGCCAACCATTCTCCAATTTATTTAGCTGTCATCTGGACCAGGTAATTCTGGGGGGGCTTCCTTTGTTTGTGCTCTGCTAGCTACTTTTTTAGGCACTGTCTCCTTAGGGTTCTGAGAGTTGCTTATTTTTGTTGTTGATATTTTCTTATTTGTGACAGGCTACTCTTCACTCTCTCTATTTTCTTTTTTGATTTGAAGCTCTGAAGCTATTCAATTACCCTCTGTTCTAGGGTCCTTACTGTGTGTGGTTCAATATATGTCACTCAGTGAGAGAATGAGGGACATTCACATCTGTTCCTTGCTACACCTTGTGGTAGGATTCTGTCATTGCAGAACTTCTGACCCTCTGCTAAGCCTGTCAGATCAACTTTCAGCTCCTGCTGTTAGTCTCTGTGAGTAAAAAGTGGGGTGTAGGGATGAGTCTCCCATCTGCTAATTGTGGCCTACGGCCCAGATCCCTTCCCACTGAGAGAGCCCTCAGGTATCTGTCATGCCCTTCCCTCCCTGTTTAGGTCCACACTCTGTTCTTAAAATAGAGTGGATTTTCCGCTGCTAGGAGATGGCAGGCACTGTCCTGCCAGGATCAGGGCTTGAGGGGATTCTTCTTGGTTGTGTTGGGGAGATGGCCACCAGCCACTGGCAGTGTGTGGCTGCTGGGCTCTCTCTGCAGGCAGTCCCTCCCAGCCCATGAGTCTCTAGCCTTGTGGAAAGCTGTACTTACAATGGTTCTGCCAGGTTCACTCTGCACGTGGACCCTCCCTGCCTGTGAATCATCAGTCTGGTGGAAAATTGTGCTCATGGTGGCTCTGCCAGGTTCACTCTGCAGGCAGGCCCCCTCTACCACTCCTCTCCCTGCAATAAGTTACCAGTCTGGTAGAAAGCTACACTCACAGTGGCTGCCCCAGCACAAGTCTTTCCCATTTTGCCTGGGCTGTGGTTGCTCAAAGGCCTGTGCCCTGCTGAGGACTCCTCCTGCATGGGACTGATGAAGCATGTCTGTCTGGGAGGGGGTGAACCATCCCAAAACATCTTTGACTGACTCACCCACTTTTGTCTACCTGCAGGGCAGGGCTTCAGTTCTTGTGTGAGCCTGGGACACAGTGGAGGATGGGGCACCCAGATTCCAGCGACCACAATTGTTTTCTGGTCTCTGTGTGTTCAGAGACCTTTGCTGGGTGCAGGGTGTGTCATCTTTCCAGAAATGTTCAAGGTGTTTCTGTTTATCAGTAGTTGGGTCCTTACTCTCTGCCTTGTTTAGTGAGAGCAGTGTCAGTCTCCTGCCCCATGGTAGCCATCTTGGATAAATCCCCTGGGGATTTATTTCTGAAAGCACTTAACCCAAGGTAATATACATTGTAGACACACAATCAGTGTTGATTGAACTTGGCTCTGGAAACCAGAGTGAGCATATTGGGCATGAGTCAACAGAATCCTGTAGTCAAGAGTAAGCTACAACTCTGGGAATTAGGAAGCACATATGTGAGGTCTGACAATTAAGTTCACAAACTCATCCTAGAAAAAATGCTACATACCTCATTGCTGAATATCATTATGATCACCTTCAAAATACTCCCCTTGGGAAGCTATGCACTGATGCCAGTTCCTAGTCCACCTGTCAAAGCAATTTTGGAACTCTTTTTTTGGAATGGCCATCAGAGCTGTCATCATATTATACTTGATGCCTTGAATGTCATCAAAATGTCTTCCTTTCAATATTTCCTTTATCTTTGGGAGCTAGATCATATGAGTAGGAAGGGCATTCCAATATAGTTATTAGTTTACTGGCTAAAAACTTCCTCACAGACAGTGCTGTGTAAGCTGATGCATTAGCATGATGTAAGAGCACCTTTGGGATGATTTTTTGCACACAACTTTCTCCTGCTAAGATTTTCAGCTAGGATTTTCCTGATTGTTTCTCAATTGATATTTATCTGGTCTGCTATGCTTCTCACAGTCAGCTGATGATTTTGACACACAATTCGATGAATTTTTACAATGTTTTTGTCAGTTCTGCTCGTTACTGGCCATTCTAACCTCTCTTCATCAGTGATGCTTTCTCTCCCCCCAGAAAAACATTTTATCTATGTGCACATTGCCATTTTCTTCATGGCATTATTCCCATAAACTTGGATTAACATGTCTGTGATTTCACTTCCACTCTTGCCAAGTTTAACAAGATATTTAATGTTTGTTGCTCTAGTTCAAGTTGCTTGAGTTTAAATCTCAGCTGCATCACTCACTAGCTGTGTGGCCGTCAGCAAAGTACTTACTCCTTGTGCCTCTTACAAGCACTATTGGTAATTGTGCAACTGAACATAGAATGCGATATTTCATGAAGTAGAAGAACTTCCATCATTAGACGTATTCAGTTGGAAAGTAACTAGTGGAGTCTTAGTTTTGGGGAATCACATGTTGAGAAGTTGGAAATGCTAGGTAACCACCAAACTCCTCATAAAACAGGAAGCATAGTGTGATGACTGCTTATGCTCAAATCCTGACACTGCCACTTACTTACTAGCTGTGTGACCCTGGACAAGTCACTTAACTTCTCTGTGCCTCAGATAGACCACTCTTATGTAAGATGGGATAATAACAGTTCCTATCTCATATGGTTGTTACGAAGATGAAAAGACTTAGTGTACAAAGAGTGCTTAGAATGATGCTTTTATTCTACACCTGAGAGTCTCTCTCCAACCTTCTTCCCTTCCTGTTTTTCCTCTCTCCTTCCTTTTCTCCTTCTTTCCTTCCTCTCACTATAAATCCCTTAAAATAGGAGCACAGTGGGTCCTTGTTTCTTCATACCTTCCTTTAGGACCTGACCCTCAAGCTGGCTTATACTGTAGGGGATGACTTTGCATTTTAAGTTGTTTGGGGGTTTACACGTATGTCTGTTGAGAACACATTTCATCAGCAATCTGTCAGCCCAGTAATGAGGGTCTGCTAATGAGGTTCCCGACAGACGCTTTTTATTTACAAAGTTGACAAATGCCACTACTGGGCTGTAAACGAATCATTTCAAAGGCCAGCAGACTCTGTTATAGTCATCAATTGCTACACAGAGGCCCGTTTTTTAGAGGCCTGTGTGTAATTTGGATTTCTGTGAATTGAACCATTTTTTTGATATTCCTGCAATGGAAGGATCTTTTGAATTCCCCAGTCTGGACAACATAGTGAGACCCTGTCTCTACAAAATATTTAAAAAAATAATTAGCTGAGCACCGTGGCATGCACCCATAGTGCTAGCTACTTAGGAAGCTGAGGTGGGAGGATCTCCTGAACTCTGGAGCTTGAGATTACAGTGAGCTATGATGGTGCCCACTGTGCTCTGCACTCTAGCCTGGGTGACAGAGCGAGACCTTGTCTCTAAAAATAAATAAGTAAATAGATAGATAAGGCAAATGAGACTCTGTCTCTAAAAATAAATAAGTAAATAGATAAATAAATAATCCTGTTTTTTTCCCATTCCTGAGCTTATCTGTTTTGTAATGACTAACTATCGCAAATCACTTGTTTTTAGAGACAAGTTTTTACTGTCACCCAGTCTGGAGTGCAGTGGTGTGATCCCAGCTCAGTGTAGCCTAGACCTCCTGGACTTAAGTGACCCTCCCCCCCCAGCCTCCCAAGTAGCTGGGACTACAGGTATATGACACCATGCCTGGCTAATTTTTTTTTATTTTTTGTGTAGATGAGGTCTCATCATACTGTTCAGGCTGATCTCAAAATCCTGGGCTCAAGCGATCCTCCCTTCTCATCCACCCAAAGTGCTAGGATTATAGGCATAAGCCACCATGCCCAACTTTCAAATTACATTTTATTTTATTTTTGAGTTGGCGTCTCATTCCATTGCCCCGGCTGGAGTGCAGTGGCATGCTCACAGCCACCCCAGCGTTGACCTGCTGGGCTCAGGTGATCCTTCCACCTCAGCCTTTCAAGTAGCCAGAACTACAGGC
>NW_007248797.1:61341-67267 GCF_000164805.1 Carlito syrichta
GTGAGACTCCAACTCAAAAAAAAAAAAAAAATTAAATAAATAAATAAATAAAAATCATCTGTTGCTGTTATACTGTCTAGGTTATTTTAGGATGTATGCCAAGATCTCTACACCTTTCTGTGTCCCTAAGGCAGGAGTTGAAAGCATGCATGGGACCCCCAGGGCCCAGGCAGGTGACAGCACTGAGAGAAGGGCTAGGTAGAATCTGGTGGACTGAAGGCACCTGTTCTGTCTGATGGGACCTGCTGCTCCACACCGCCAGCTTGCCAGGAGCACCTACCAGCATTGCTGGGGCTCTTGATGCTAATTTTTCAAAAGAAGAAGGAACTTTGCATCTTTGTGTGAAATCTATTTTTAGATGTTGGCAACCAATTCAACAGAGTTCAAAGACAGTGGGCTTCTAGACTTTGATCTGTACTAAGGTCTAATAGAACTTGCAGTAGTTTTTTTTACTAGTTAAAAACAGACAAAACCAAAACAAAACATTAACCATGAATTTGTAAGAATAAATGAGACATACAAATTTCTTTGTTTTCTCTTTGCAGACTGGTATAGGGGATACCTCACAAAGCACAAAATGTTACAGGTAAGGACAGCTGGTTTCTACTTGGGACGACATTGGATGTCCTCACAGGGCCTTGCCTCCTTATCTGGGTGATTCTCTCCCATCATTGCTCCTCAGCAAACCCAACCCAGTCCTCCCTCCTTTTGCTTTATGCCCTCCAACCTCTGCACCTTGCACCTGGGTACTTGCTGGACCTCAACTCCCTTCACTTTCCCTCTGTGGAGTATTGCTGTGTTGCCCAAGCTGGAGTGCAATAGCACAATCATGGCTCACCACAGCTTCTAACTCTTGGGTTCAAGCAATCGTCCTGTGTCAGCCTCCTGAATAGCTGGGACTACAGGCATGTGCCATCACACCCAGCTAATTTGTTATTATTATTATTATTATTGTAGAGATGAGATCTTGCTATGTTGCCCAGGCTCTTGGACTCAAGCCATCCTCCCACCTCGGCCTCCCAAAGTGCTGAGATTACTTTTCCTCATTCTTTAGGGCCCACCTCTGGTGCCCTCTGCTCCCTGCAATCTTTCTTGATATGCCATTATTTAGGATTTCATCCTTCCTGACTCCTCGTGGGAATGTACATTTTTTATTTGAAATCTATTTTCTGCTGCCTTCCTTTGGAATTGTTTGCGGCGTTCCTTTATCCTCACTTGTGTGTCCAACACGACATAGGAAGTCCAGGCCAGGTCTCCACCTTCAAGGGGATTTCTTGATCCAACCCCACATGACACAGTCATCTCCACAAGAACAGGCACCGACTCTGCTTGTCTCCTTTTCTCTCACCGTGTCCAGCATGGTGACCAGATGTTCCCAGTGTGCACATGGGTTGAATTTATGGAGAAATTTCCAAGTAATCGACAGATTTCTCTTGTTAACTTAGCCAAGCCTATGGAGCAAGGTAAAACAGAAAAAGCTTCTATTCCCTGACTTGCTGGGTTGTAAGGCACAATCCTACTCTGCTCTCTCAAAGAACAATGAAAGAAATCCAGGGAGACTCAACCTCAGAACTAACTATCCCAAGTACAACCATGTGGTTGCTTCAGGACCAGTTAATTTCTGACCTTCTGGTTGTTGCTGTGAAGGGCGATTGGTGCTTTCCTGAATCAGACAGGAGAGGGAAGCAGCACTCCTGGCCTCACTTTGAGGGAGTGAGTGGTTCAAATTTTCTTTCAGGTGATGCTCACCTGCAGCCAGCCTGATGGGATGGGCGCCCATTGTGGGGTTGGAGCATCCTTTGGGATCCAGGGCTGTTGTGGGGTCTAGAGCAACTGATGGAGAACTGAAGCAGGGAGCGAAAGGAGTAAATTTAGAATCCACCCCTTGCTCTGACTCTGAGATTATTTCTTTGAAATTTGAGGGTTTTACCAATCAACAACTTTCGGAAAAAAATTCTGAAGACCTAGGTTCAGTCATTTCTGTAGGGGTATTCTTATTTTGTTTTATTTTGTTTCCAACAGGGCATTTTCCCTAAATCCTTTATCCACATCAAGGAAGTGACGGTCGAGAAAAGAAGGTATTTGCCATTCTTCGCCAGACTCTACCCTCCCATGGCTCGTGGATGTCTTTGTCTTGTTTACTTTGAAAATCTGACTTGGCAGATCTGAAGGGTGCCCAGCTTATCTTCTTCATGCCTGTGTTTGTTTGTGTGTCTCCTTTCCCTCCCCCATGGGAGATCTAATCCGAATTGATTCTCATGTTCACATCTGATTCTGAGGGGGTATCAGTTTGGAGAATCAAACTTTTCGCTGGCAGCTGCCTTTGAACTGTATTCAAGTAGGTTAATCCTGAATAATGAGCCCACCCTAGTGAAGCAGGACATTACAAAGCAAGTCCCTTGTATTTGCATAATGTAATTGGCGTGGCTGTCTGAGGTGGTTTAGTCTAATGTCAGGGAGGCCCCTTTCTATAGCTGCAGCTTAATGTTAGCAAATTTGCCAGCATTTTATCTTGTTAGCACCTGGGTCTCAATTTCATGCCACTTTTTTTCCTTCTATCTTAAATAGAAATACTGAGAACATCATTCCTGCAGAAATTCCTCTGGCCCAAGAAGTGACAACGACACTTTGGGAGTGGGGCAGCATCTGGAAACAGCTCTATGTGGTAAGACTCAAAGTTCTCCCTTGGATGGAGCCTTCTTGTAGTCTTCCGTTTGGTTCAGATTTGCAATTAGCATTGAGCCTGGCAGGCCAGGGTGGCTTTGGTGGCATAACAGAACATACAGTCTTATGTATGAGAACATCAAGGCCCAGAGAGCTTAGGTGACTTTCTCAAAGCCACAAAGCCAGCTAGTGACTCCATAATAAATGAAGTCTGATGTGATACTTTTGTTGTTGTTGCTTGTTTGTTTTAAGAGGCAGGGTCTTGCTTTGCCATCTAGGCTAGAGTGCCGTGGCATGATCATTGCTCACCACAGCCTCTCCCTTCTGGGTTCAGGTGATCCTTTCACCTCAGCCTCCAAAGTAGCTGAGACGACAGGCATGTGCCTGGCTATTTTTTTGATTTTTTTTTGTTGTTGTTGTTTTAAAGATGAGGTCTCACTATGTTGCCCAGCCTGGTCTCTAACTCCTGGGCTCACGCAATCCTCCCACCTGAGCCTCCCAAGGTGTGAGATTACAGGCGTGAGCCACTGCGCCTGGCCTGGTGTGATCCTTGTTTTTAAACTAGTGCAGAAGTTGTCAGTCTTGACTATGCAAAAGAATCACCTTGAGAGCTGTTAAAAATAAATCTGCCTCCAATGGGCCTTAGTAACTTGCATTTTTAATAAACTCAGGGATTTGATTTGGTAGTTTGCTGATAACACCTTGAGAAATACTGTTCTAATTTATTAATGAACTGATGACTATTGTCCTCAGATCTATAAAGAAGCTTTGACCCTGGAAAAACAAAGAGGATATTTTGCATTTGTTTTTCCTGTTTTGAAGCAAATCGAATTAAAAATCCTCCTTTGGTACTCCAAAGCTCCTAATGAAAGCAATTAGCTAAACAAACCATTAAGCTGAGAGAGAAAATGTCAACCAAGGCTTATGGCATATTTGTCACGGCACCGTGCACAGCTGCTGGTGTACACATATTATTTGCAGACTTACCTTTCATGGTCTTAAATATGGACTCCCATATGGACATTTCATAATATGTAGTCACTGGCACACTCAATTCTGTAAGTTTCCCAAAAGTTATTAGGAAAGTTTAAGGGGTAAACAGTATACTTGTGGCGAAGGTTCATCTCCACTATTACTTTTACAACATCACATGCCAGGCAGTACGCCAAAAAACCCGGAATTATTTTTTTGGAGGGTGAGTCCCTTGTAGTGCAGGCTTCCCCTGCTTTATAAATGTTCTAGGAACCCATCGGCATCCATGTACCAGCTAACGTTGTGGTGAGAGGCTACCTTTGGCATCTGTGAATTTTTTTTGGAGATTCTTTCAACACGCCCGTTTCAGGATGGGTGATTTATGAGCCCATCTGTCCACACTACACTGAGTGTTCAGCAGTTTTTGACCAAAAATAGCATGACCCCCGTGCCCCACCCTCCCTGTTTGCTTCATATCACCCCCAAACAACTTTTAATTTTGTTTCCCTGGATGAAAAAAGTCTTTAAAGGGAAATATTTTGCCAATGTAACACACACACAAAGATGGCAGAAGCACTAAAAGGCATCAAAATTGATGAGTTCAAAATTGTTTTGAGCAGTGGAAAAAGTGTCTGGATAGATGTATTGGATCAAATGGAGAGTGCTTTGAAGGTGACTGAAGTGTAAACTTGTCAAAGTAACATTTTTTTTGATAAATAAATTCCAGAGTTTTTGGATCCCTCTCGTACATATGTACCATAGAAACTTGTCATTTTCCCTTAAGAAATCTTCGAATAGTAAGTCCATCATGCCCTTTAGTAAAGTGATCTTTAAATACCTGCTACTTTTGTATCACCTTCTTGATTCTTACCATGTCTTCATTCAACCTGTGTAGTGTTTACTTAATACCTCAATTGGCTCTCCTTTTAGTAAACTTAAATCAGTTCACATGAGGAATGTGACAGCACACTGCATCACTCCCACAACACTTCTCTGATTCCCCAGCACCAGTTGGATGCCCTGGAATTCAATTCACATGTGACACTGACAACTCAGAGTTAGTGTCAGGCTCCATGGGTTAAAAGGCTCCATCCCATGAGACTGCCCTCCCCTTCAGAGGCCAGTGCAAGTCCAGAAGTTCCTGCACTTCTGTTGGACTTGCCTGCAAATTCAGGGATCTTCCCCTGACCTGGCTGCCCCCTTTCTCACCTCAGCTTTCCTAATTCATTAAAACAACTTACAGAACTCAGGAAAGTGCTATACTTAGGATGACAGTTTTGCTCTAGAGGATGCAATTCAAGAACCACAGCGTGGAAGAGATACACAGGGAAAGGTACAAGGGACACAGAGCATCCATGACCCCTCTAAGTGTGCCACTCTCCCAGCACATTGATGTGTTCACCATTTGGGCAGCTCCTCGAACCTTACCATTCAAGAGTTCTAATCAAAGTCTCATTACATAGACATGATTGATTAAATTATTGGCCATGGTGCTTGAGCTCAATCTCCTGTCCCTCCTCTCTGCTGGAGTTTGGGGTTGGGGGAGAGAGAGGGGAAGTGGTTCCCTGACAACCAGCCTTCATCCTGAAGCTATCTAAAGTCCCGCTAGAGTTGCCTCGTTTGCATAAGCTCAGGTATAGTTGAAAGGGGGTTGTTATGAATAACAAAAGACATTCTTATCACTCAGGGTATTCCAAGTGTTTTAGGACCCCTGAACTAGGATCCAGGGACAAAAACTGAATGTGTGTGTGTGTGTGTGCATTTTTAATTATAACATACATACTTCCCTGAATGGAAAGCCAAAAGTGCTTGGCACATTTAGAAGAACATCGTTCATATAAATACAATTAAAACAAGGCAACGGTGGTACCTATACATGATGGAATACTATGCAGCCATAAAAAAGAACAAAATCATGAATTTTGCAGCAACCTGGATGCAACTAGAGTTTATAATACTGAGTGATCTCTCACAGAATCAAAGATCTGAGTATCACATGTTCTCATTCATAAGTGGACCTTGAACATCTATTGTAATACTATAAGAAAATGTTTGTCAGTGGCAGGAAACCATGGGGTGGGCAGGGAGGGGAAGGAAGGTGGGATTAACGGTAGCCAATATCTGACTGGTGACAAGGGGATACCCTTTATCAACAAGGGTGCCTGGACGATGCATATTTAGTTTTTTTGTTGTTGTTTTTTTTGTTTTTTGAGTTGGAGTTTCACTCTGTTGCCCAGACTGGAGTGCAGTGGCCGCTTCCGGCCACCGCAGCCTCGACCTGCTGGACTCC
>NW_007248797.1:67423-138605 GCF_000164805.1 Carlito syrichta
GGCGATCCTTCCGCCTCAGCCTTCCAAGTAGCTGGAAATACAGGCGCGTGCTACCATGCCCGGCTAATTTTTTGATTTATTGTAGAGATGAGGTCTTGCTGCTGAGGCAGGTCTCGAACCCGCGGGCTCAGGCAATCCGCTCACCTCAGCCTCTGAAAGGCGCAGGACTACAGGCTGAGCCACCGAACCTGGCTATGATGCATATTTGTATACCTAACCCTTAACTGTACCCTATAGTTTTAAAATAAAAATATGTTAAAAAAAAACAAGGCAATGTTATTAGATGCTTGTTATTGTCAAGAGCTCTGAGCCCAAGACCTTCTCTCTTTCTTTGTTAAAAAAGAAATTAACACATGTGTGAGTGGTACTAAAGACATATTCCCATAAAACTACAACTTTATCTTTCCTTTAAACAGAAGTTTGGAAAGAGTAGAAAAGAATCACCATATGGATTAGTGTTATTTGCCCTTGTGTCTTTGTACCACCAAGAGCCACCTTACATCCCACAGGCCACCCTCTGGGGAATGCCGCTCTAGAAATAGTCCTTTATCACTGGAGTAATGACCCTGACTCCCAGTCTCAAAGAGCCTGAGCGCTGGGGCCTCCATTAGAGCAGAGGCTCATGACATTCTTGTTCAACAAGTATCTTTTTGGATTAAAGTCAGAAATCACACTTTCTTTAACCAAGAAGAGATGGAATTTTTACTTTAGCTTTTGAGATACCTCTGTAGCCCAAGAGGAAGAAATAGATCAACAACTAAGACCACCACCCAATTCCTTCATAGCTGGGTAGGGCTGGGAGAGGCTCAATTTCTCTTTGGCACAGATGATAACAAATTGTTTCTTGTCTCCTAGGCCAGCAAAAAGGAGCTTTTCCTCCAGGTGCAGTCCATGATGTATGACCTGATGGAGTGGAGGTCCCAGCTACTCTCAGGAACTCTGCCCAAGGATGAGCTGAAGGAATTGAAGCAGAAAGTCACATCTAAAATTGACTATGGCAACAAGTAACCTCTCTTTTCTTTGAAAGAATGCTTTCTTCCCCCATCCAATTCTCTTCCCTGTCTCCCTCCCGCTAAAGCTTAGTTTCATTTTTAGATGCAAGTTTGCTACTTTCTGTCTTGAAGAGGGCTGCTTCCAATGGCCGGGCTTGTGTGCCAGTGTTTTCACTCTCCTGGGACCCAGGGACATGCTAGTGGAGCAAGCAAGCTTGCTTATGCAGTGGTTATTCCCAGGCTCAGAGATTTAGAACACTCATTTAACCTACTTCTGACGGGTTGAGGAGCACAGTCATGCTGGTTCCCTTTCAGCCCTGTTGTCATTTTATCCTTGCATTTGCAAAACTCTTCCTTAAATCCCAGTGTGAGACTTACTGTCTCTTCCTCCATCCTGAGTTGTCCAAGCCACACGCCATCAGCCAAGTCACACGCACAGTTGTAGAAGTGTCTCCTTAAAAGGGCAGAGAGACTGGGCTTGGTGGCTCAGCCTGTAATCCTGCACCTTTGGGAGGCTGAGGTGAGTGGATTACCTGAGCCCGTGGGTTCAAGACCCGCCTGGGGCAGCGAGACCTCATCTCTACAATAAATCAAAAAAAAATTAGCTGGGCGTGGTAGCACATGCATGTAATTCCGGCTACTCAGAAGGCTGAGGAGGAAGGATCGCTGGAGCCCAGCAGGTCGAGGCTGCGGTGGCCGGAAGCGGCCACTGCACTCCAGTCTGGGCGACAGAGTGAGACTCCTACAAAAAAAAAAAAAAAAAAAAAAAAAAAAGGCAGAGAAGCAGAAATGGGTTGGAATTTGAATGCTAGAAAGTGAAGGAGAATAAGAAGCAATTGTGTAAGGCAGGACAGCTCACTGATAATAATATTATAACTAACACTTCATCAGAAATAATTATGTACCAGGCATGGTGCTGAGTGTTTTGCATGCATTGTCTCATTGAATTCTTGTGACTCTATGGGGCTTGCAGTTTTATTATCCCCATTTTTCAGATGAGGAGACTGAGGCTCTTCGGTAGGCGAAATTACTTGTCTGGAGTTGCCCACTAGTATACGGCAGAACCAGAATTGAGACCCAGGCAGTCTGAACCCAGAATGCATAGGTCTCACCACACTGCTCCTTTGGATGGCCTTTGAGAACTATAAATGCCTCCCCTGCCTCCTGGTTTTTTGAATGCCCTCTAAACATTCTAATCATTTGTTTGATCATTCCAATGATAGACATGTATTGAGCACCTATGGTTGACTGGATTTCCTGCTAGGTGTTGGGGCAACAGAAATATAAGTTCCTGTCCCCTGTGGAATCGCCATCCAGTTAGGAGTGAGCTACAAGTGATCTGTTGATATGTATTGTGAGAGGTTTCATGGCTTAGGAATAAAGGGTGCTTTTAATTTGCCTTAGAGAAGGAAGTCAAGGAAGACTTCCTGAAGGAGGTAACCCTGAAGCTGAAGTTTGAAGGATAAAGAGATGTTAAGGAGGCTTAAAAAAAAAAGAAAAAAGGAGGACAGGGTTCATGAGAGTGCATGACATGCTCAAGAAACTGCAAAGTGGGTCGGGGGCTGGAACACAGGGCCTGAGGGGGAAGTAAAAACCCCTTTCAATGGACATAAAAGAAAATTTCCCAGCAGCTGGCCAGGCTTTTGTGCCCTTATGTGTACTAGGAAGAGGAAACAGACAGAAGAGTCAGTGGGCTTAACTTGCGGCCGCTTTCCATTCCACAAACACAGTCCCTCTGCTGGTGCCCCTGTTGGCATCTGGCAGGAGTGTCCAAATCTGCTTTATAAAGCACATCATCCCAAAGTGACGGGAAGAGTTTGCCACGCAGCTGCTGTCTTCGTTGGTACCGTGGTGTCTCTAGTTGAGAGCACAGTAGCAGCTGGGAGAGTGGGACTTGAGGGCATTTTGCTGCTTTCCAATTACATCTGCGACCTTCAAATGTTTCCTCAATCAGGGCTCCTGAAAAGAAGGACCAGGAATGGAAGAAGTGGTCACCACTCAGAGGAAACCTTCCCTGATTTTCCCCTACCTTCCCCAGGCTGAGTCAGGAGCTCTTGCAGACTCTGAGCCTCCTTCCTGGCCCAGCTCCCCTGCTTTTCTGTGAGCTTCTCTAAGATGCTGACTGTTGAATTCATCTCTATGTTTGTGCCTGGGACAAAGTCTGTGCACAGTAGGTGCTCAGCAAGTGATGACTGAGTGGACAGATGGTAGTGATGGGAGACAAAGAGAAAGGGGGTCCTCCCTAAACCAGGCCCTCTTCTGCAGCATCCTCTGGCCCACCCCTGTGCTTTCAGTTTCAGTCAGTTTCCTTTGGAGAAGTGAGAGACACCCTGTGGCAGAGACAGACTCCAAGCTAAGCAGCCCCTCCCTTCCCTAAATGCTTCAGCTGGAAGTGAGAGAGTTGGGCTTCGTAGCACCGGCCTGGTGTCTTGAGGGCTCAGAGCTATAATATGGTGTGGGCATCTCCCCAAAAGATAGGAGGCTGAGTGTCTGGGCTGAGCACGGGCACAGGAATATGGCACTCAAGCTGTGGGAGTTAGGGAGGCTCCTGTGAAACTGAGTCTTGAAGAAGTGATCAAAATCAGCCTGATTCTTTTTCCATTCACTTCATTCCTTCAGACGACATCAGACATCCTTCTGTTCCTGTATTCAGTCACCTAACTTCTGTTGCACACCTGGTAGGCTGTGAGGGTACATACAGACATACACAAAGTACAGCCTCTATTTTTAAGGACAACAACAATAAGAACTAATGATAACTTGCTGAGTGCCCACTATATGCCAGGCACTGTTGCAAGCACCTTCCATGACTTAACCCAGTGAAATCTCACAAGAACTTTGTGAGGTAGGTACTATTTCTCTGATGAGAAAACTGAGGCTCAAGAGTGATTAGTGATATTGCCCAAGTTGCAGTGGAATTTGAATGTGGTCATATGACACTAGAGTTCTGTCTTGCATTGTACTGCCATCTGAGGTTGATGTGGCTTAGTAAGGGAGGCAAGGAGGTGGACAGCCCCACATCATGAGCAGAGGAAGCATGGGTAGGAAGGTTGAAAGAGGCCAGGGATGGGATGCATGGCAGTCGTGACAACTGCCATGAGTCTAACTAGGTGAAGTGGAAAGGCAGGGGTGGGGGAGAGAGATAGAGAGAGAGAGAGAGAAACACGAGAGAATGTGGGGATAGAGGAGAAGTGAACGTGACCATGGAGAGGGAGGCAGGAAGACAGACAGCAACTGGAAACTTGGGACCTGAGTGCTTGATGAGTCTACATTTTTCCAGGCAGTGATGAGGAGTCGTGGCAGGAGCCATTTTTGTTTTCTTTACCTTTTTTTTTTTCCTTTTAAATTTATATAGTGGGGTCTGTTTCCCCTGTCCTCAACTTGGGTTCCTTTTATCACTTTCTTGAACAGAAGAGAGCAGTGGGATTGCCTCCTGATGAGAAAATGCCAGAATATTCTTCTCCCCAAGATGGATGGTTCCCCCATTCAGGATAGTCCTGTCCTGTGTAGGACGGTCTCTCCTGCCCTGGGCCATGGGAATCCCATCAGTTCTACTATAGCTTCCAAAGTTCCAGGTGCAACTGGTAATGAACAAGCTCTTTAGTGTCCAAGGAGTGAGGAATCCTCAGATGACTTCTCCAAATCCCAGGATAGCTGGAGCTGGGAGAATGTTTTATTCATACATTTTAGAACCGAATCCACTTTGATAAATTCTGAAGAGAAAGAGCTGGAGAGATCTTGGCATTAAATTATGTATCGACTGTGTTCCATCTTCTCTGAGGTCGGGTGAACCCTGCGGAGCATAAGCTGAATGTGTTTTTTCCCCCTCAGCATTGCCCGTTAGGCAGCGTGGCTGTGCATTGTGTGAGTCAGAGCGAATTTCCTAATGAGTGTGGGACAAATGAGTGTACCTTGGCTCCCTTCATTTACATTTGGATGCGATGAGAGATGTGCCTCTCAGTTCCATTCTCAAATAAGAGATGAAGACTTAGTCTCCTTTGGTTGTCTTTGCTGCCCTTCTAGAAGCTGGGACCTGGTAGTGGTAGCCAAGTAGGACCACTGTTGACCTTTTTGGAATCTGTCAGCCTCTGTCCCTCTGCCTTCTATGTTTGGACAGCTGAAGTTCTCCTTCTCAACATCAAGTACAAAGGCAGCTTCAAGTTAAGGCCTCTGCAAATCTACCCCACGACCCACCTCACGAGCCATATTCTGCTCCTAAACTCCTCCTATGCAGAAAGTGTGTTATAGAAGTGAAGAGCTCTGGCCTGGTTTGATGGCTCATGCCTGTAATCCTAGCAGTTTAGAAGGCTGAGGTGGGAGGATTGCTTGAGCCCAGGAGTTTGAGAACAGCTTGGGAAACATAGTGAGACACTGTCTCTACAAAAAAAAATAAATAAATAAAAATGAGCTGGGCATGGTGATGCCTGGAGTCCTCGCTACTTGGGTGGCTGAGGATTGCCTGAGCCCAGAAGGTCGAGGCTGTGGTGAGCTGTGATATTGCCATCGCACTCAATCCTGGTGAAAGAGTGAGAACCTGACTCAAAAAAAAAAAAAAAAAAAAAAAAAAAAAAAAAAGAGCTCAGTCAAGGATGCATTTTTAGTTTTTACTAGTTATATGACTTTGAGCAAATTTAGTCCTCATATCCTCATTTCTTCATTTGTAAAATGGGGATATTAATAGTAGCTCCTCCATAGGTTGTTATGGGGATTAAGTGTATTAATATGTGTAAAACACTTACTGTATGTGAGCTTACTGCAAATGGTTTGTGTGTTTGTTGCTGTTAGTGTCCTGATGCCAATCAGGATGACAGGTGTCATTGAAACAAATCAATACCAAACAGGGAAAGGCTTGTGGCCTGGAAGTCAGATAGCTAAAGAGCAAGCTATAGGTAACAATAATATACTGAGATTGTTTTCCTCCAACAAAGGTTTTCACATTTTTATTGAATAATATATAAATACCTCCTCTGTATATATATTAGGGCAGGTATGGTGGCTCACGCCTGTAGTCCCAGCTCTTTGGGAGTCCGAGGTAGTAGGATCATTGGAAGCCAAGAGTTTGAGACCAGCCTGGGCAACATAGTGAGACCCATCTCTACAGAAAATTTTTAAAAAATTGCCAGGTGTGGTTACGTGTGCCTGTAGTCCCAGCTACTTGGGAGGCCGAGGCAGGAGGATCACTTGAGCCCAGAATTTCCAGGCTACAGTGAGCTATGATCATGTCATTGCACTCTAGCCTGGGTAACAGAGTGAGACCCTATGTCTAAAAAAATAAACACATAATTAAAATAAACAAAACATTAAATGAGTTGAGACAAGGCACATGTATCCTCTGATCTTTCCATTCCTACCAGCCCTAAGTCCCTAACTCTCCTTGCCAATAACTCATGTTGGTAGTTTGACTCTTTTTGTTTCCATTTTTTGCTCTGTTCACTGTTGGTTTTATACATGCACATGGGTAACATATCTGGTCTGGTTTTTTGTTTGTTTATTTGTTTTATTGCTTTTTTAAAAAACATAAAACCCACTGTATGTATCTTTTCATACTTGATTTTTTTTTCTGAGGTATATCACTATACACATCAAAACTATATACTATTTTTTTAGACCCTGCTGCATGGTATTCTATTATAGATTTCAGTTTATTTAACCATGTCTCTTTTGTTAGACATTTTGTTATTTTTTCAACACTTTGCTGATATGTACAATGCTGCAATACACATCCTCATTCAAGTGTGGGTATTTCTCTGGGCTTAATGTCATGGGAAATATACAGTAAAAAGAAATTGACTGCATATTGTCACAGCGCCTTCCAAGGAGGCTGTACTGTATACTAACATGCACCCCAGCTGTGTCCAAGGATGTTGGTGTAGAGCTTTTCCATGAGAATATAGGATCCCCAGAACTCAGCTGAACTTTCTGGTAAAATAAAAAACAAAAACAAACTTCTCACCAGCAACCTAAAGGTATCTCCAATTTATCTTCACCTGTTTTTCCTTTTCAGAATCCTTGAACTCGATTTGACTGTCAGAGATGAAGATGGAAATATCTTGGACCCTGATAATAGCAGCGTCATCAGCTTGTTCCATGCACACGAGGAAGCCACTGATAAAATCACAGAGCGTATCAAGGAAGAAATGGTGAGCTTTATTAAACAGGCTTTGACCAAGTGAGGCAGCCATTTAGCACATCATAAACTTAAAATAATAGGCTAATTAGCCAGACTGTGTACTGTTCAAGGGACCATCTGTCTATGACCCGAGATGATGAGTAACCACATGCCTTTTATTGTGGTTTTGTACTCAAATTTGTAATTTATTCAACATCCATCCCACAGGTAGTTACCTGTCAGGCAAGTTTTGTGATCTCTGGGAGCTTTTAGCTTCTAGGGAGGAGAAGAGAAGAAAAGCAATAAAAAAGTAAATAAATAAATGAAAAAAATTAATTCCAGATGGCGATAAGTTTCTAAAAGGCAATAAACTAGGGTGATGGCAATAAAGTAGGGTTATGTGACTCAGGAGCTGCTTTGAAAGGCTTGGCCAGGAAAGGCCTCTCTCAGGAGTGACATCTGTGTTGATACCTGAATAATGGAAAGGCACCAGGCCTGGGAAGATTTGGGAACAGGGAGTTCCAGGCAGAGGTGCAGAGCAAATGCAAAGGCCCTGAGGCAGGACTGCATTCTGGCTGTTCAAGAAGTAGAAAGTGCAGTGTGGAGAGGGTGTTGTGATCAGTGGGGGAAGTACAGGCCATGATTTGGAGAGGTAGCAGGGGCCAGCTCTCAGAGGATCTGAGGGATTGTGGAACAGAGTTGGGATGTTATTCCAAGTATTATAGGAAATCAGCAAAAGATTTCAAGGAAGGGTCCACAATCTGATTTATATTTTTTAAAAAATATTTTAGCTGCTGTGCATTATTTGAAAGTGATTTTATTTTTAGATATATTAATGTATAATTTTCATAGTAAAATCCATTCATTTAAACCATACTTTAATGAATCTTAGTAATACATATTGTTGGATAAACTCCATCACAATCAAGATATAGAACAGCTGGGCATGGTGGCTTATGCCTATAATCCCAGCATTTTGGGAGGTGGAGGCGAGAGGATTGCCTGAGCCCAGGGGTTCAAGACCAGCCTGGACAACTTGGTGAGATCTGATCTCTACAATAAATCACAAAATTAGCTGGGTGTAGTGGCACACGCCAGTAGTTCCAGCTACTTAGAAGGTTGAGGTGGAAGGATAGCCTGGGCCTAGCAGGTCAGGTCTGTGGTGACCGGGATCATGCAACTACACTCCAGCCTGGGTGACAGAGTGAGATTCCAACTCAAACAAACAAACAACAACAAAGAAATAGAACAGTTCCATCACCCTAAACATTTCTTTGTACTCCTTCCCCACCCCTAGGTCCCAAGCAACCCCAATTTTCTTCCTGTTACTGTAGTTTTGCTTTTTCTAGAATTTCATATGAGCAGAATCATGCAGGATTAGTTTTTTGTGTTTGACTTGTTTTACTTGGCATAATGATTTTGAGGCTTATATTTTGCATAGTAACATGTTGGTCCTTTTTATAGCTGAGTCAACATATCACTGACCAGCTGTTGATGGTATATAGCATTGACCAATTGTTGGGTATTTGAATAGTTTCTAGTTTGGGGCCATTATAACGAATGTACTATGAACATTTGGAAACAAATCTGTGTGTGGAAAGGTTTTCATTCATGAGCAACGGGATTGCTAGATCATATGATAAGTGTATGAACAATTTTTTAAGGTACTACCATACTATTTCCCAAAATAGCTGTATAGTTTTTGGTTTCTACTAGCGGTATATGGGTGTTCCAGTTGCTCTACATTCTTGTCAATACTTGGTATTGTCAGTCTTTTTAACTTTAGTCATTCTAGCAGTTGTATAGTTTTAATTTTAATTGCATTTCAATTAACTTATTACATTAATTTTTAATTCAGTTTTAATTAAAATTGTGGTTTTAATTTTCATTTTCTTGACCACCAGTGATGTTGAATATCTTTTCGTGTGCTTACTGGTTATTTCCATTTGTGTCTTCTTTTATGAAGTGTCTGTTCAATTATTTTACTCGTGTTAATTGGGCTCTTTTCCTTATAATTAGTTGTAAGAGTTATTTGCATATTCTAGATACAAATTCTCTATCAGATGTATGTTTTACAAATTCCTCCTAGTCTGTGTCTTGCTGTTTCATTTTTTTTCATTTTTGAAAGCAGGATTTATTGAGAGGACAGAAAAGCTCACAGTGGGAAGGGAACCCGAGGGGTTGCCCTGCTGTTTCATTTTTTAAATGCATCTTTCAAAGAGTGAACATTTATAATTTTGAGGAAGTCCTTTCAAGCAAGTTTTTCTTTTATAGCTGTGCTTTTTGTCAAACTAGCCTTTTGAGGAAGGCTGGGTCAGTGGTGGTATTTCTCAGGATAGGAAAATACAGGTCAAGAGCATCAAAATGACTTGACTCAGACTGCAGAACCGTCTGGTAGTAGAGCTGGGTGTAATGCTGACATCTTCAGACTTGAGCATGTTCTCAATATCCTAGACTATCTCTCTATTGTCCTAGGAGGTGCTGGGCTAATTTTCTCCATCTCCTTCTCTTCTTCCTTCTGCCACTCAGTCAAAAGACCAGCCAGATTATGGAACATATTCCCGGATCTCCTCATCCCCCACCCACAGCCTCTATGTCTTTGTGAGAAACTTTGTGTGCAGAATTGGGGAAGATGCCGAGCTCTTCATGTCTCTCTATGACCCCAACAAGCAAATGGTCATAAGGTAGGTGTGTTCAGTGTTGTCTGACTCCTTTGTCTGTGGAAACTAGTGCACAGAGCATCTTTTCTTTCTATCTTCACTTGTGGAGCAATTCCCACCTGTAAGAGAAACTAACCCTAACTGAGGTTGTGGAAATAACTTCTTCGGAACCGGGTGTGGTAGCTCATGCCTATAATCCCGGCACTTTGGGAGGTGGAGGATTGCCTGAGCCCACGGTTTGAGATCAGCCTGGGCAACTTGGTGAGACCTCGTTTCTACAATAAAAATAAAAAAATTAGCTGGGTGTGATGGTATGTATCTGTAGGTCCAGCTACTTGAGACTGAGTTGGAAAGATTGCAGTGGCCATGAGTGTGCCATTGCACTCCTGCCTGGGTGACAGAGTGAGACTCTGACTCAAAAAAAAAAACTTCTTTGGAGTGTGTGGGAGTTAGGTGGAAGTATTACTTGCCACCAGATTTTTTTTCCTCCAGTGGGGCTATGGCTATAGGGTTTTGTAAAATATATTTTGATAACCAGGAAACAACCTGAAATAACAAGATCCATACAGCTAGCATCAGCTAGAATACAAATATCTACCTTTAAAATGGGAGTTAGGAAATGAATGGTTAAAACTCTAAATCATCTGTGGCAACCACAGGCTAAGAGTAAAGGTTCCAAAGTCTATCTAGGTTCACATCTTGCCCCCCCTCACCATTGCTTTTCCTTAACATCAGACAGATTGTTCATCTTTCTTGAGCCTGAGTCCCCCATTTGCAAAATGCAAGTGCAGACCTCATGAGGTCATCTTTTTTCAGGCTTGAATGAGAAAAGGCATTTGAACCAGAAGGTCTGGCATATGTACTGTGCCGCAAGTGGCAAGTGGCAGTGGCTGTTATTATCACTACTTTAATCAATTGTTCTTGGGAATGGAAGAGATGAGGGAACTTCTGGGTGTCTCAGCTCAAGAAAGGGAAAATACTCTTGGGAAGAGACTTTGGTGCACCACCAGCCTCCACTGCTGGACCTTTGACCTGTGCTTGTGGCTCAGATCATCCTTCTTCACAGGTGACAACTACCTGTCCTCTCCACTTCGGTGTTGGGACAACATGTGGTCTTATATTTGATGTAACTGACTGATATGTCATATGTCTGACTGATATGTCAGAATGGAGCTTATATTTGATGTAACTGACTGATATGTCTCTGCCTTTATGGACAAAATGGAAGACCTAGTGTCTTCCTGGCTGGGTTTTATGATAATTAAATGAAATAATGTATAGTACCTAGTGAAGAGTGGCACTTTAAGAAACAGTGGCTCCCCTGGAGACATTTGTGAAATGTTGAGAGGCTGTCCATCTAAGGAAACTGTGCTGAGGTCTGTAAATGACCTCATCTAATTCTCATGCCTCCGTGTTATTAGGGTGAGAAAATGAGACTCAGGGAGCTCAAGTCCAAAGTCACACATATTTATAAATGGCAGCTGAGGACTATACCCAGGTCCATCTGACTCCAAAGATAGGTTACTTCCCACTAAAATCTGTCACCCAGGAATGAGGTCCCTAAGTCCCTAGTATTAAAGAGTCAGCCCAACTCGCCTATTTTGACCTCAATGAACACTGGGAATGAGCATTCCTGGGTCCTTAGAGCCACCTTTGAAATAGTTCATGTGTCTCAAGCCTCTTGCTGTCCTCTGTCAGTTGCTCCCAGGGCACCTGTGGAAAGGACCCTGGAAGTTGAATCCTCCCTGCCACATTGACATGGGAGCCTGATCTCCTGCCTTTCTCAGTGATGGATGGCAGGATGGCAGGGAGGCAATGGATCAGTGAAGTGGCAGCTGTGTTATCTACTGTGCCACCCTGTATGCTGTGCTTGATGGGGCATGCCTGAGTGATACCTCTGAGAGCACCAGGGGCACAAGGCAACCCTCAGGAGACTGGGGATGAGCAGGAGGAGGAGGGCAAAAAGGGCGGGAACAAGCAACAGTGGAAAAGAAGAGAAAGCAAAGGAAGAAGAAAAGAGACACGATACAGGAAAGGGCGGGGGGAATTTGGGGACACTCCCTATGTCAATCTGACTCTGGAGAGCTGTTCTTTCCCTGAGAAAGAAATCTCTACTCCTGCTTGCTCCAGCCGGAGTTGACAAGCAATAAACAACAGGCAAGTTAAGGCGTCTTCAGTGTGGCCCAGATGTGGCCTGGGAAGAATATGGTGGGATCGACTTTTCAGTGTCAGGCTGAATCAGATGCCCAGTGGATTCCTGAAGTGATCCAACCTGGAATTTTTTTGAATTGGAGTCTTACTCTCTTGCCAGGCTGGAGTATAGTGACACGACCACGGCTCACTGCATTGACCTCCTGGGCGCAGGTGATCCTTCTGCCTCAGCAAGAGTCTCGAGTAGCTGGGCCTACAGCCGCACACTGCCATGCTTGGCTTATTTTTTTGATTTTTTTGGTAGAGACTAGGTCTTGCTATGTTGCCTAGGCTGGTCTCAAACTCCTGGTCTCAAGTGATCGATCCTCCTACCTTGGCCTCCCCTAAAGTGCTGGGATTATAGGCGTAAGCCACTTTGCCTGACTCAGTTTGGGAAATGTAAAGTAAAATTTTATAGAACAAAAGAGAAGCAGTTCAGGTACGAGGTCAGTGGTAAGGCTTATTTATGTCTAAGAAGAGCTCAAGGAGTCCTCTCCATTCCTCTGGGGAGGGTGTCATCTGGAGGAGTTCTCACCTGTCTTGGTGCCATGAAACAGATTCTGCCACCCACATCTTCCTGGGCAAGGATGGATGGGGCCAGCTCAACCCTCTAAATTGCTTTCCTTATTTATGGTTGAATTTCTCCTAGAAGAAAATTGCTGGTGCCTGCTGTTTCGATATAGCAGCCTGGGTCACTAAGGGGTTTGCTACGTGTGATGGAAGATACTGAAAAAATGCCTAGGCATTTTGCTAACAGTACAGAAATAACCAATGAGAAAGCACTTAAACTACAACAGATATTTTAGATGGAGTCTTCCTGGTTAATTACTGTAAATACTGCTAAAATTTTTAACTCTTACTGATAAATAAAAATGAAAAGACGTATTTAACTTGATTGAGTTTAACCATTGGTTAATCCGGGGCTGTGTTCATTTTTGCTATCGGTTTCATTTCCTCCATGAACTTTGCTCAGACTGCTCTCATTAATCTTCTGGGGGTGAGGGGAGAGAGAGGAGTGAGACCTCAGAGAGAACTAAGTTCTAAAAAGAAGGCGATTCCTTTTATCTTTGCTGAATTCTCTTATGCCCTTTTGGGCTAACCTGTTTTTTGAATTTCTTTTTAAATTCAAAACATTAGGCATTTATTTGGCACCAACTATATGCTCCTAGATGTCAGGAAAAATCTAACAAGTCAACTCAGCAAACTGTACTGAGATTCTTCTAAAAAATAAGTTCTAGACTTCTTAATCTTCCTGGTGTGACTGGACTGACTAGTATGAACTACATAGGGTGGCATATGGTTGCTAGATGTGAGACAGTAAATGATCATATGTCAAGACCATGCGATTGCCCCCTCATAAAGGCCTTCAACAAGTTTCAGTTACTCTTAACATTAAGTCAAAATCCTTGCATGGCTTATGAAACCTACATGCCCTGGCTTCCCCCTCTAATTTTTCGCTTATCACTTTCCCCTTGAATCTGTTTCTCAGACACAGCAAGCTCCTTCCTAACTCATGGCCCTTACGTGTTTACTTTGCCTGAAGCATTTTCTCCTCTATTTTTTTCCTAACCAACTTTATTTCATACCATTTCCTCAGCAAAGACTTCCCTGACCACCCAGACTGGGTCAGACCCTTCTGATATACAGTCTCACAACTTCCTAAACTTTTCCTTTATACAGCTGAGTGTCTTTTCTTCAAAATGCTTGGGACCATAAGTATTTTGAACTTTGGATTCTGGAATATTTGCATTATATATATTTACCAGTCAAGCATCCCTAACCCCAAAATTTAAAATCTAAAATATCTTAATGAATATTTCTTGGAGCATCAAATTGGGGCTCAAAACAATTTCAGATATGGGAGCATTTCAGATTTGGGATTTTCAGATTAGGGATGCTCAAACTGTAGCATATTTTTATATTGTATAAATGTGTATATTTATATGTTTTATATGTATATATTTCTATATAGTTTTATATAAATAGTTTCACAATAGCATTTAAATAGTTACTTAAGTGTGTCTTAGGTAATGGCTAAGGCCCTATATGGTCCATCACAGGATGACATTCCATTTAAGGAAACAGTCCTACCTTCAAAGGATAACTTAAAATAATTCTAGTCTTTACTCAGTCTTGAAAGGGGAACAGGCTAGAAAGGGCATATATTCTTAATGTCCAACAAGACATACTAAAATCCTTCCCCCTCATCTCTGCCACTCTCAATAACCTTTACAGAGTGTGCAGTTGCTCTTGAAAAATATTAGACAGCTGTGCCAGAGTTGCTCAGCAGATGGGGGAGGGAAAGAGGTTGCAGATACTCATATGTTCCTAATTTTTTGCCCTCGCCTGTCTAATGTGTGTCGCTTAACATAACTGTGATCTCTCAGAGGGAAGGGCCATGTCTGTCTCAAACACTACAGTATCCCCAGCAGCCAGCATGGTGTCAGGCATAGCAGATGCCCAGTGGAAACTTTTACAGAATGAATGCCGAGTCCCCTGACACTGACAAGCTGACACCCTTCTTCCTGCAGCGAGAACTACCTGGTGCGATGGGGCAGCCGGGGCTTCCCAAAGGAGATCGAGATGCTCAACAACCTGAAGGTGGTCTTCACGGTGAGTGTACACTCTCTTATTGTTACCATGGTCCACACTGGCAAGGATGTGATCTTGGCTGGAGGATGGCCTTGGTGCAGACCCATATTCTAAGCTTGAAGCAGGGATTCAGAGCTGACAAAGGTCATGGGTGCCCCGAGGGAGCTTTTGGGAAGATGGATTTTCTCCTTTTCTGTCTCTCTTCCTTCCTTCCTGCCTCTTTCACTGTGCACACACAGAGAACATATGCAAAGTGCCACAGAAACTAGCACAAACCTCTTTGAGCAGTCGTGCCTAGGTAAACTTGGTACTGCAGCTATTTTGATTTTCCAGTTAGTTCATGATTATAACCTGAGTTCCTTTCGTTGGTTCAGGGCTTTCTGAAAACCTTTCTAAAATGTATCAAAGAACTTTCTAGAACATTGACTGCCTTGGTAAATTGGACATTCTGAACATAATGAGGTCATAGATGACTGGAGATCTGGTAGGGTCCTTAGGATCTTTCTTCTATAATAAATACCAATACTCACTGGGCAAGACTTATATGTAGAAATGTCAAAATCAATTGTTATTTGGATGATTTGTTTCTGAGAGTGAACCTGGCTTTTGTACTTTGAATAGGAGAAACAATGGAAAGAAGGAAATAATTAAGAGTTATAATTGCTAGACCTTTCTCTTGTCCTGTTTCCACAAGGGTGTATTAAGAATGTGATCTTAAGACACCTAAGGATATGGTGCTCCTTTGGGGAGAAGACCATTTGTGAGATTTTCTCCTACATTTCATATTTAGCAAGGGAAATCACAGAGGAGGAGCCAAGGGAAGGGATTGAGCATTGACCAAATGGATGAGTTGGATCTGGGAGTGACCGACATGCTAGATTAACCTACCTTGCTCTACAATAATTTTCCAGTAACAGCCCATTAAGCTCAATGTCTCATGTTATGTCGTGATTAGATTGGAGTAGTGTTGATTTATTTTGTTTGTTATTTCCTAAAAAAAAAGGCCTGAGGCTTGGAATAGGACCATAGGTCCTAATTGCTTAGACAAAGTTTTTCTTGGCATATATAAATGTGCCTCAATCCAGTTTATCTATTATTAGTTAGAAGGAGGGGCCTATTTATTTTCTTGATAAATAGGAGAGTCCTGCAGGGCTTCCTGATTAAACCCCGAGACAGATGTTTCATGAGAGGGAGAAGGATGGGGAATCAATCAGTGGTTCATTTTGCAGAGAACCAATTCATGATGTAAACATGAGGGAAAGAGCATCAGTAAATGTGTGTCATGCAGTATTAATGAGAATGGGATCCTGCCTTCGTGGGATTTTGCCTATGCCAGGCCTCTGCTCCTCAGAACACATGAACTTGAGAGCCTTGCTTGATTGTCTCGACAAGCTGACACTGCCATCTGTTGAGATGATTGGTGTCTTCTCTTCTTCTATGGATCCAAGAGCTATATGAGGAGTACCTACTATGCATAAGCTCTGGACTAGGTGCTATCGACCTAGCAGTAAACAAGCCGATGAGGCTTCTGCTCGCATGGTGCAATGGGGGTGAATTAAGATAATAAATACATGCATATATAAACAAAAGCAATGTCAGGAAGCAATCCAGGGAAGGCAGGTAATTAAAACCGGGTGATGTGATGGTGTTTGACTGGAAGTCCCTTTCCACTGGGAGTTTAGGTGAGGCTAGAATTAGAGATAAGACTTGGCAACACATGCCTTGCTGACCTTATTTCTCTCCTCTCTGGATGTTAGTTCTTCCCTGTCTTCTCCTTGGGGGTGGGCTTCCAGCTCCCTGCCCTTGAGGAACTGCTGGCGTGGCATGTGGGTCCGACTGATTATTGACTATCCCTCTGTCTGTTTTATAAGGATTTACCCTTCTTGGCCCGGGTGAACAAAATAGCACATACCATGGGGAACCCTAAGACAACTCAATTTGGGGGTTTTTGCTAACACACAGGAAACAAGAATGAACGATAAAAGAAGCACCAAGTATGTCTAAGCCAGGTGATACTTGTTCTAAGTTCCATTGCCCTGTTTCCCCGACAGGTTTGAGTTTTGTAAGGCCAAAGTAGAAATGACTGGGAGACACCACGAATTGGAACATAATTCTGAGTAATGATTGCCCATTCATACACCCTCCAGAGAATGATCCGTGTTCAAGCATTTTGCTATAGTTAGCATAACATATTAAGCTTCTCTAGTGTGGGGGTAGGGGACTCTCCAATGGCATTTCTTAAAGATCTGGTATCTTCCTTTGAGCCAACAAAATCTTTCCAGAAAATAGGATTGGAATGGGGGCTTAGCTAGGAATCTTACAGGTGTATCTAGTGTATTACTTTGCTAGGCCTGTTATTAAAAAGCATGTCACAGAGTGGTTCACTTAAACAACAGAAATTTGTTTTCTCACAAATCTGAAGGCCAGAAGTCTGAGATTGTGTCCACAGGGTTGATTTCTTCTAAGGCCTCTTGCCTTGGTTGGCAGATTGGTGTCTTTCCCCTCTGTCTTCACCAAGGTATTCTCTTTCTGTGTGTCTGTGTTCTAATATATTCTTATAAGGACACTAGTCATATTGGAATGGAACCCACCCTAATGACCTTATTTGACCTTAATAACTTCTGTCAAGACCCTCTCTCCAAATGCAGTCTCATTCTGAGGTATTGAAGGTTAGTACTTCAATATACAAATTTTGTGTGTGGGGAGGGGTAAAATTCTGCCCATAACTATACCTAGGAATCTTTTGGGTGCTAGGGCCTCTGTGACTCTGGAATACCTCTAAAAGACACCAATCTGGGTATTTAAAAAACATGAATAATTCTAATATGAGGAGAGAAGCAATTAGGAATGAAGGTCACTATATAGGAAGCAAGATTTGAGTTTTTAAGGATGGAAAAGATTTAGATATGCAGAGGAATAAGAGGTAAGCATTGGAAGCAGAGGTGTGGGAGGGGGTAGTTAGTAAGAAAGATCCAGAGTTGAAAGTGAGCACTGTGTGTTTATGGAGTAATAAAGAAGTCTTTGTGACAAAAATAGCTTACTTATATTCAGAGAGTGGCGGGCAATCAGTTGCATGGGACAGCTGGATATGTTATATCTAGGCCTCTTCATGCCAACTGGGAAAGATTAGAACTAATAGGGTAGGAAATAGGGAGCTATTCACATTGTTGGGGAGGGAGATAAAGGAAATAATAGACGTGCCTTCTGAAGATGAGTCTGTAAGAGATTTCAGGGTGGATTGAGGAAGGAGTCAGGCAGGCCAGACATCTGGGTGGGAGATAGTTGGGGTCTCAAACTCAGATGTCCATGGGACAGTGCAAGGGGTGCACTTGAGTGGAGGGGGCCTTCTCAGCCTGAAAGCCCACTCTCCCCTCCCTGGCCAGTAGTAAGGCCTTGGAGGGGAGAGAAACACATGTCTCAAGGAAAGCCCTTGTACTCAGCAGGGTTCTCCAGGATATGTGTTTGAAATTTGCATTGCACGCTGGAAACTCAGGCAGGAGTTCTATACTATAGTCTTGGGGCTGAATTCCTCCTTCTCTGGGAAACCTCAATTTTTGCTCTTAAGGCCTTCCACTGATTGCATGAGGTCCACAGACATTATAGAAGGTCATCTCCTTTTCTTAAAGTCAACTTATTGTAAGCCTGGGGAATGTAGTTAGACCTCATTTCTATAAATACAATTTTAAAAATTAGCCAGGTGTGGTGGTGTGTACCTGTAGTCCCAGCTGTTTGGGAGACTGAGAGATAGGAAGATCACTTGAGCCCAGGAGTTGGAGGCCTCAGTGGGCTATGATCACACCACTGCATTCCAGCCTGGGTGACAGAGTGAGACTCTGTCTTAAAAAAAAAAAAAAGTCAGTTGCAGTGATTGTAGCTGTTAATCAGGCCTACAGAAGACCTTTGCAACAACGTCTAGACTGTTGTTGACCAACAACTAGGCATTGCAGCCTATGCAAGTAGAAATTTAAATTTAACCATCACAGCCCCCAAACAGAAGATGTGGTCCATGTCAGGGCCTTGCTTATTCTCAGAGACTCTGCATACCACCTCTCCCTTCCTCTCATAGCAGCTACAGTGAAAGGCTGAGGATGGCCACTCTGCCTTGGTCCTGACTCTGATGTGAGCTGATGTGAGCTTGTTTCCAGTGTGTATGTCCATGTAAAAATTAGCTTTGAGGAGAAGAAACTGTTCCCTAGTGAGGCTAGGCCCAGCGTCCTCTGCTGTGATGCCAACAACATGTCTTGTCACTTCTTCCCTAGCTGATCCCAGCTGGCAGGGGCTCCTAGGATCACTGAAGCTTTTAGACTTAAGCAGGGCAGTCAGGTGTTCCCTCCTGTGTGCCAGTCTGATGGCAGGGGAGCTATGTACAGAAGTTTGTGGTCTTTGATGTCAGAGTGTCTGGACTGAAAGCTCAGAGTCTCGTGGCTAAGGTTATGACCTTGGGGAAACACAAGTTTCTTATGTCTTTGTGTCTCAGTTTTCCCATTTGTAAAATGGGGATGCAATAATTGTACGTACTTCAGAGAGTTATTTGGGATCAAATAAGATGCTGATGTATATTCCACTTAGCACGGAGCACAACACATTAGTGCAGTTCACCAGTTTAGGCTTCCTCGTTGTAGACACGCAGTTGAGTGCACTTTCCTTTCTCTTGAAGTTAGGTGTGGTCATGTGCTTTGCTCTGGCCAATGAGATGCAGGCTGAAGTGATGTGCATCTGTTCTGGGTAGGTGTAAGAGCCAGTGAGTGGTTTGCCATTCTCCCTTCTCCTGCTGTGGGGAGAGTGGAGGCCCCTGGGTTGAAAGAGAGCTGCCAACCAGGGGCCCAGAGTGAGTAGGTGAGCACAGCTCCCACCCATGAGCACTGCTTGGTAGCCTGCGCTAAAAGGAAACTTCTGCCGGGTTCGGTGGCTCAGCCTGTAATCCCGCGCTTTGGGAGGCTGAGGTGAGTGGATTGCCGGAGCCCGCGGGTTCCAGACCCACCAGGGCAACTTGGCGAGACCTCATCTCCACAGTAAATCAAAAAATCAGCCAGGCGTGGTAGCGCGCGCCTGTAGTTCCAGCTACTTGGAAGGCTGAGGCGGAAGGATCGCCGGAGCCCAGCAGGTCGAGGCTGCGGTGATCGGGACCAGCCACTGCACTCCAGTCTAGGCCACAGAGTGAGACTCCAACTCGGAAAAAAAGAAAAAAAAAAAAAAAGGAAACTTCTGCTGTGCTGTAAGCTCTGCACCACAACACAAGCGATGTGCATGTTTTAGGTGTTCTGTACATGGGAGCGCTGATTACTTCCCCTCTTCCTTTTGCCTTCTCTCTTGGGGGTACTGAGCAACAATGATTGATAGAGTCATGCATAGCAAATGCTACTTTTGGTTCTATCATTTTGCATGTAGGTGATATTTCACTTTTACCCTTCTCTCTTCTTTCCAGTTTGCAGTGGAAGAATTGCACTTTAAGCACTAAAGTCCTGTCACCCAGCGTCCTTTGCAAACCTCCGCTTTCTTATTTGTGAAATGGGCATAATAGCCTTGTTTTCGATCTTTTCTGCCTTTGTACTATGGGTTCTTGAACACTGAGTATTAAGTATATCCCTCAGGAATGATCATTCCTGAGTTTTCTTTTCTGCTTTTTTCCCTTTCAGCCCGTGATGTGTAATGCTTTGTTTCCTGCCTTACAGGATCTTGGAAACAAAGACCTCAACAGGGATAAAATTTACTTGATTTGTCAAATAGTCCGAGTTGGGAAGATGGATCTTAAGGATACTAGTACAAAGAAGTGCACGCAAGGACTGAGGAGGCCCTTTGGGGTGGCAGGTAATGATATAGTTTGTCCTGCTGACTCTGAGGGGAGCACACATTTTATATGGCTGAATGTTAGAGATTATTTCTTTCCCCCTTTCTTCCTGCCTCCCCCACTCCTGTAAAATTTATGCCAGACAGACCTTAATAACTACATTTCTGGTGACTAAATCGAAATAATTGGTGACTAAGTTCAGATTGATGATGAGCACAGTGAATCATGGGGTCCTTGCGTCTGGAGCAGGGCATTGGGAGCATGGTGCTGTCTGAGCAGTGGGCGCCTTCACTCACCAGTGCTGTGAAAAAGTAAAAAACAATACAGGCAGGATCTAATTACGAGGAGCAAATCATTAAAAAAAAATGTATCTAGGACAGGAAATGCAGTTACACAGAATGAGTCACCTACCACACATCTAAATTCCTGATGGAAACAGACGTTTGGAGAGCTGGCGTGACCCGATGTGCACCTCGGCAGCAGCAGCAGCGCTGTGATGCTCTCCGAGCTGTGACTCTCTTGGGGTTTTGAAGGCTTCATCATTCTTGTTCCACTTTTATGGTTCTTGTGATACTTGACTCTCTCCCATACTATTATTTACCAAACATATTTTCTTTTAATCAACCCACTTTGTTTAAAGTACATTTTTCTTTAAAAAAATTTAAATACCTCTGAAAATGGCCATTGGATATGCCAGCTTTATTCTTTTTATTAAAATATAAATTTTTAACAGTGTACCATTTATAATCCCTGTGTATCACATCTAAACTCGATGCCTCAGGCTTCTCGCTTTGGGATGCCCTCATCTTCTGTGGTCACAGACCTATTGGCTCACCAGAGTCTTCCTCACTCCTTGCAGAGTGGTAGTGTGGAAATGTTACACTGAACTAACTGTTTTTTAGCCTGGCCTTGTGGCTAGCTGGCCAGCTCTATGATCTTGGGGTAAGCATCTCTCCCAAGGCCTCAGTTTCTTACATATGGAATGAAGGACTTGGACCTGGTTAATCTAGGAAATCCTCTCCTGCTTTAAAATGCTCTGATTCTATTTGTGGGACACTCCTCATATCGCCTTGTTCCTGTTGGAGCAATGAGTGCCCTCTAGCCTTACTGCAAAGTACACCTTTGTACTTAACTGTAGTCTGCCCTCTCTTTTGGAATCAGGTGACAGAAGTCTGATCTTATATAGCAGAAACAAACAAAAAAAGATACTGTATTTACCAGTGTAATGGAAACATTTAGGGATGGATTGCTTCAGACATAGCTGGATCCAGGAGCTGAAATGAATTTGTCTCTCACTCAGCTCCTATGTCTTCATGCTGTCTTACTATGAAATGGCTGTCCAGTTGGTTGGCAAAATATTGTCCAGCTGTTCCAAGTCTGCCTCCTGCCAACTTAGCAACCCAGTGGAAAGAATGTACCTCTTTCCCATTTGTTTCAGCAGAAGCCCCAGGAGCTTAAATATAGATCATGTGATCATCTCCAAAGCATTTTCTCTGGTTAGGGGCACATGGTTCTCTGGCCTACCAAGTGATATGAACAACTCTGGAGAGGGAGATTGTCCCACCCAAATCACAGTCACTCATTGAGGATGGACAAGGATAGTCCATTACTCAGAGAGAATGGATGCTGGTCAGAATGAAATAACAATTCCTCCTCCTCTCTGCTCTCTGATTCCCTCTCTGTCTAGATGCAGACAGTGATAGACCATTACCCAAGCTATCCCAATGGCTCCCTGACCAGTGCCTGGAGTGCTTGAGATATTTTATGTTACTAGGGCTTTGGCTCTATTTGAGCAGCGTTTTTCAGCTGCCCTAGCCCCCCATTTCCATAACCCCCACTCTGGTACAAATATTCTTTATCTTGATTCTGTGGAACTTTAACGGTTAATTTAAGGAGACGTTTCAGAGGATTCAGGATCCCTCTGGAATTGCAGGATTCAAAAATCCTGCAGTTACATGTCTGTGCATATGAGTATGTTTATGAAAAGAGGGTGAATATTTCATGAGATTCTCGGATCTGACAAAAACCCAATCACTTCAGTGGAGTTTTGTAGGCACAGTAGACATTCTATACATATGTGTCAAATCCAAACCTAATGTTTCATTTTTTAGCCACTATTCTGACTCTTTCCTTTTGGCTAAGCCGTGAGACTCTTGGGTACTTCCCTGGTCTGCTGATCTTGCAGCCTGCTTTGCCCAGAGGTATTTGCCCAGGTGCTGTGTGCTGGGCATCTAAATTGCCTATGGATTGTTTAGCACTGGCTTGTTGACTCTCAAGTAGCCAGACCCTACCTCCTGCCCCACAATCTCATCCCATTGTCATCCCTTCCTGGAAACAAGGGGAAGTTAAACCACTAATTCATTTCTCTCCTCTTTCTAGTTATGGATATAACTGACATCATCAAGGGAAAAGTAGAGAGTGATGAAGAAAAGCAACACTTCATTCCTTTCCACCCGTAAGAGATTTCCCATTTCTTTCCATTCTTTTAAACCACACCCTTTGTCATCAAGGACTGCTTGAGCGCCCAGTGTGCTGGCTCCCTGAGTTAGTGGCAGGCAGGTGGGAACGATGGGCTCTGTGCCCAGGCATTCAAAACCAAACAGCTCTTCACCCATTCACTCATCAGCTGTTACTTATTCACAGGCCTTTTTTTGAAGGCCTAGCAGAGGCTGGCATTGTGCTGGGCATGGCAGATGAAGTGGTAAACAAGATCAGCAAGATCCTGTCTTCGTGAGGCTCATAGTTTAGATGGGGAATTAAACAGGTAATCAACAAAAGATGAATGCATTAATGCAAGTGTGACAGGAATCGTGAGGTTGTGAAACAGCAGTGTTATCAGGAGCATGTAACAGAGAGTCCTTACCTGGTTCTTATGGGTAGACATAGCCATGACTTGGGAGGAGGCGGCGAGGAAGATAATTAATTGTCCTTTCCTTGCTCTGAATGGAGTCTTCAAGAAAACAGACCCCACTTTGAGAATGTCAGTACTTAATCTCACAGATGTTCCAGGTAATGAGGCCAGTGACTTTGGTTAAAGAGTGTGATTAGGACTTAGCGGGAGCAGCTTAAGTCTTTGCCCCTTGTAGAGCAGATATTCACTGAGGCTTGGGAGTTCTTGCTTTTTAAGCATCTTCCTAGGGAATAAAAAATGACTTCTACTTGTTGCATGAGTAATCTCCAATTTCAGAGCCATGTTCCTTTGTGAAGAAGCCGTGTGCTTCTTGGTGGCATATATATTCTGAGCGGACACAAACAGGCTCCCTTTTCACCTAAGGCATGTGGAAGGGCTGGGGGCTTCTTGGAGCACCTCGAACCACTAGTGGGGGAACCCCTTGAAGGTCCCATGCACACATTTTGTGCTCTCTTTTCCTTTTCAGCGTCACAGCTGAGAATGACTTCCTGCACAGTCTGCTGGGCAAAGTCACAGCCTCCAAGGGGGACAGTGGAGGACAAGGTACAGTGCCACAGGTGGGCTGAGCCTGCTCCAGCTTGGGAGCCCCCAACTCTTCAGCCAACAGATCAAAATCCTGAACCCTGGGAACCTTAGCCTTCCTTCCAGACATACCCTGGGAAGAATGGTGGCATGGGATCTGTGGGCATGGAAACTACTTCTCCTGAAGCAAACTGGAGGCATGTCCTAGTGCTCAGAGGAAGAGAGAAACTGACACATCCTGAATATCTTCTATGTGCCAGGCACTTTAGTCAATTACCTCGTTTGATCTCAACCTTACCCCAACCCTGTGTGATGGATGGTGTCATCCTCACTTTGGGCTTGGAGAGGTGAGAGAATTTGTTAGAGGCTGATACTGCTAGAAGTAACCAGTGGGATTCAGACTCAGTGGTGTCTTGCTGCAGAGCCCCTGTGGACTGAGTTGCTGCATCTGTGACTGTTTGCCTCTACTTCCACTGGTCTCCAAAAGGGAGTGGGGAGGGATGGGGGGAGGGTAGACTGAGAGACTATCTTGAAGAAGTGGGCACTACTTGGTGCACCATTCCCTTCCAGGCCTCTGGGTGACCATGAAGATGCTGGTCGGTGACATCATTCAGATCCGCAAGGACTATCCACATCTGGTGGACAGGACCACTGTGGTGGCCAGGAAGCTGGGCTTCCCAGAGATCATCATGCCAGGTGGGACACAGAAGCTCTGAGGACATTAGGGGCGGGGGCGGGGGGGGCGGGGCTGGGAGCAATTCAGCTTATCTAATTCATTTTCTTTTTAGAGGCAAAACTCCTTCCTTTTTTTTACTGCCTCTCTCTTTCTTTCTTTGAAGGTAACCACTGAAAACAATTTTTATATGTCAAAAAACTTCTATGCATTCACAAAATAAACACATAAATATATACACATGCACTTTTCCTCCACAAATGGGATTATAATTTATATACTTTATATACCCTTACTTAATAGACTTCATATATTGTTCTGTAACTTGCTTTATCACTTAATAATTTATTATGGATATCATTTCTATTTTACTACATGCAGAATGATTCCACTCTTTCCAGGGGTATATTGTCATTCTCTTAAATTTTTAAGCTTTTTTTTTTTTTTTTATTACCAAAGAAATTCGTGCTCATTGTAAAATATTTGAATGGCATGAAAAGTATAAAATGAAAATGTTAAAAGCTCCCTTAATTCTTTTCTCCAGAAGTAACCACTACTATTAACATTTTCTAAATGTGTGTGTAATAAATATAACAAATTATATTATGTAATGTTAAACAAAAATTATAGAAGGGGATTATTTTTGACTAAACTCCTGTGCTAGGCCCCAACAGACTAGACTAAAAATCAAAATGCAGTCGCCCATGCTAAAGTTCCAGGTCACTAAGCCCAAACTAAGTTGTTATCTGACCTTTTGAGAAATCTGGAGACAGAGAGAGAGAGAGAGGCAGCCAATTTTCCAAACAGGCCAGTTTAAATCTTCAGTGGCATGATCATGAAGTTCCTGTTTTAATCCTTACAACCAAAAGTTACCTGAACTAACCTGATGCTAATCAATCAGTTATTTTTCTATTACCCTGCTTCCCATTCCAACCTTACAAGAAAAGTAACTTGAAAATGATTAATCCACTGTTTGTTCTTTGCTTCTGTTTTCTTCAGCCTTTCTCTGTCTATAAAGCCAACCTCATTTGCTCAGCTTATTAGAACACTGATTCTATTCTGTTTTCTGGAATGAAGTGTTGCCTGATTCTAAAATCCCAATAAAGCCAACTGAGGTCTTTAAGTTGGTTGTAATTTTGTCTTTCAACAATAATACCACTCTTTTGAAACTTCCTTTTTTTGTTTTAGATCTGGGTCTTGGACTTCTATTCATGATGATTCTTCCTAATGAACCCTTTCTTTCTGCAGGTGGGCCCCTGCACCTGTACTGTATTTATCTGTAACTGCTTTCCTTGAGACCAATGACTTGTGCATCCCCTTGAAGAATTTTCTGTTCTTATTGCCCTCCTCTTCCTGAAGACCCTCTGCACCTCTTCCTGACCCTGTAACCCAGGACATGTGGAAGGTTGCTCTATTCTGCTTCTGTACATTGAAAGATCTGTGAATGTATATAATTGGTGTTGTTTATGGGACAAGAGCACTCCAATTGGAGTTTTCCTTTGCCTTCCCAGAAGGTGTCACTAGAGGATGAAAATTAAATGATTTTTAATGTTGAGAAAAACATGGCCAATTCTAACCATTCTGCCTCCCTTTTTTGCAACTGATTTCCTGGCATTTCTTCTTCCCCTTGTTACCTACTTTTCCAGCCTCCCAGATGGGGTAAAAATGCTTTCTCTAAACAGTTCTGATTTTAATTTCCTTAATAGCAATCCAGGTGGGGGCCTTTCTTCCCATTCTCCATCTCCTCTAGTTAGTCAATGTCTCTCCTGCTGCAATAGACTAACTCTTGTCTTTCTCTCTCTCCCTCTGCCTCAGGGGATGTCAGGAATGACATCTACATTACTCTCTTACAAGGTGACTTTGACAAGTACAACAAGACGACGCAGAGGAATATGGAAGTGATCATGTGTGTGTGCGCGGAGGATGGCAAAACGCTGCCCGTAAGGGACTCGTCTGCTGCTCTGGATGACAGGACCCCCCTTGGGGGTCTCCACTCATAGAGATTTGCTTTTCCTCTCCCTGATTCTGTTCTCTAAATGCCAGGTGCCTTTGAGATGGGGTTGAGTCATGTGATCTATACCTTTTGAGCTTGGTTAGCACAGTGTCCCATAGAGCCCTCGTGTTATTTCTTAACACCAGAGCAGTTTTGCAGTGTCTGTTCCTTTCCTTTCCTTTCCTGACCCCTTTGTCTTCGTCTTTCATTTGTTTTTTTAATTTTTGCTTGGTCTTAGCTTACAGGTTAGCTTTTTGCAGTTAAAATGTTCTCACGGAACCCGAGCTGTTTTATTCAGGCAAAATCCATGGTAAGAAAAGAGGATCAATACAGTGCCTTGGGCTGGCGTGGGGGCCCAGGATGTGCTCAAAGCAGACGTTCTCAACACTTAATCTAACTCCCCAGTGCTCAGCCAGAAATTCTAGTGGAAAGCCTTATTCGTAAATTGGTCTCCAGAGGGCTAGCTGAGTGTATTCAAGAATGCAAAGCACATTGCTATATTTAAACGACATATGTCCTGTCCAATATTTATCATGTGTGTTTACATTTATTTGCTTGTATTTCCTGCAAGGTTATCAGCAGTTGTGTCCAGTGTGTGGGAGGGTTTTACTTCTCAATTCCTCCTTTCAGAGTACTTAGCTGAAAATAAAATCAGTTCTCAACTGAAGCGTCAGTGCAAGCAAATATTCCTCTTAGGCCACTGTGGGTGACCAGATAGGGAAGAAGGGTGGGTGTGTTCATCAGATGGGGGTGTGAAGATTGATAAGTCATCAGTTCTACCCTTGGGGCATGGAGCACAGGCAGATAGTGCAACTCTCTGCCTAAGAATAACTAAAATTCACAGAGGAATGACCATGCATCAGGCTGTGTGATAGTATGAAATGTTTCTTTTAATATCCCCAATTTACAGATGGGGAAACAAAACTTTTGTGAAGTAAAACAACTCGCCTAAGATCCTAAAGTTAGTATACGGCAGAGATGGGCTTTGACTCCAGGCTGCAAACCCTCTTAAACACTTCAGTATGTTTTTTAAAAACTCTCCAATTTATTTCTCATTCTAAAAAAATAACCACTAATAACCACTTCTAACAAATTCTGAAAAGACTCATAATTATTTTTTTAGATGTAAGGAAATCCCCACAATTGCCTTTTTGTTCATAAAGACTGTCCTTGTTAATTAATATCTATTTGAACAAAACCTAAGCATTTAACTCATCCTCCTTTTGTAGGAATCTGAAACTTTTCTGAAAATATAATAAGTGAGAAACACTGCGCAGAGGCGCACAAAGGAAGAGCAGAGAGTTTTTGTCTGAAAGGAAAAATTGCATTTCACAAATGTATAGACCATTGCTTTGAAGTTATTTTTACCTCACTACCTGTTGGAGAACTTTTTAATCTCAGCCACATTTTTGAAGCATCGATATGCTCCTTGCCTTCGATGTTGCAGAAGGACAAATTAAAAGGAAGAGTTAAGGGTTAAGAGGCAAGTGGGCATCTTATCTCCTGTCTGAAGCATTCTTACTTCTGCTTTTGTCACCCTTTCTGGTCACAACAACCAGGCTGAGCAGCTGTACTTATCAAAGATGGATAGATAAGCAGGTGTTCTGGGGGCTGACCTGAAAAGGTAACTGTGGGGTGTGGTGATAATTTGCAGTTCCATCTATTAGGGAAGTTATGGGAGAGTTCAGTTGACTGACTATTGAACATTGCTAAGGAAGCCTGTGGGAGGCTTTTCTTTTTCTATTTGTAGAAATAAATATTACCATCTAATTAGGTGTCAGGCAGAGCATTCAAACACTTTTGTTTGATACTGGTGAGTTCCCGTGGGAACAGTCCCCTTTAGGAATGTTGATTTCTTCTTTGGCTCTAGGTACATGCTGCCTTTAGCAGAGGGAGACCAGAGGGCATAATAGGTTAGGCTCCTGCACTTGCCTCATTTAGGGGTCTCAAGGACCTTATTCAGGAGAGGCCATAGCAGAGACACTAACTGAGGGCCTTGGGCTCAGACAGACAGGGTTCAGCCTCCCCTCCTATTATCTGTGTGATTTGGGCACGTCTATTCATCTATAACCGAGGAATACTTATTTCTTCTGGGGAAGGGAGTTGCAGGTTAAACAAAGCAGTAGGTGTAAGGTACCTAATACGCAGTAAATACTTAGCAACAGGAAGGGGGATGACATTCAGAGAAGGAGGACTAAGTGTAGGGTGAAGCCCTTGGAGAGAATTGAGAGAGTCATACAGGCAATCCAGCTGGAAGCAAGTTTCTGGAGAAGTAAAAAGGCTCAGATACTGGACCAAGAAACTTCTGCCCTTCTGAGCCCAGCCAGCCTGAGGCAGTGGAGGTGGGGGGGTAGGGACAGTGTGAGGTAGTGGTTAAGACCATGACCTCTGGGGCCTGGCAGCCAGGCACCAAGCGTAGCTCAGCTTGGATTAGCAAGATGACTTTGAACCAGTTATATAACCCTTCTAAGCCTGAGAGTCTTTGTCTGAAAACGAGGCCAACAATGGCACCTTAGTCTTATGAACATCAGATGAGGTCCTCTATATATCAGGTGTTCAATAAATTTCACCATGCTGATTAGAAAGGTACCCTGAGCCCCAGGCCTGACTTCTACCTTGTGGAGGCTAATTAGCATCTTCTCATGGTGAGGCCTTGTCTATGTAGAATATTGTCTTTCTCGAAGTGTGTTCACATCCATGTTGGTGCTGTTCATTCCTCCTGTGATTCCTACCAAGTAAACAGGGCATGTGTCGGGGCTTGATTTTTTTTTTTTTTTCCCTACTGTGATGTCTCTTCCTGCGTTAAAGGCTTCAGGCTTCCTGGTTCTTACTTAGATTTCCTTCAACTGACCTGGGGCGGTTGTGGGGGGTGGTTCTCACTGTCAGTTGGGGACTGTGGGGATGGGCAATGTAGGAAATTATTGAGCAGTCTCACTTGAGATCTATTGGATCTATATTTTCCCAAAAACAGGGTTCAGTCCCTGGTCATGATGCCCTCTTGCTGTCCTTTGCACCATTCGGTTTTCTCTCTGAAGTGTCTAGGGTAAGAGCACTCTCTTTGACCTGTCTCAGAATGATACTGAGACTTTTTTTTTTTTGCCAGCCTTAAGAAATCAACAATTTTCATCAGGAGAGGTTTGTGAGATTTAGTTGCTTGCTGTACAGCGGTTTCACTTTCACCAGAGATATATGTGTAGTTTCTGATTTTATAAGCTACATGGATTCACTGATGATACAGAAACGCTAAGCCCATAAATGTCACCAGATATAAATCTTTGTAGGCTGGAAGGCATCTAGGTTATTATAGGAGGAACACTGGACGAAGAGTTTGAGCATCTGGGATGTAGTCCCAGCTCTGTCACTTTCTGAGCAGGGACTTAACCTCTTGGGGCCTCAGTTTACCTGGCTGTGATATGGGATAATGGCAGTAATCATCAGAGGTGGTTGTGAGGATTGAATTAAGTGGAGGTGGTGTGTGGAAAGGGCTTAGCATGATGCTGGATACTCTCCAAGTGGTTAGAAAATCTTTAGAAGTATGTTTTTCCTTCAGTGCCTCCAGAAGTTCTGAAAGGCTTCATCCCACGGAAAACCAGGAGAACTGTGTGTCTTCGTTCATTTTCGGTTCACTGGTTATCCTTGTTTTCTTTAGTAAGTTCTGGGAGGACTCTGTATCCTATTTTCAAATGGAGTCTTTTTGGCTGCAAGTACCATTAGTCAGTATTGAAGCTGACACCATTCTTTTCTTCTACCTTGCAAGCCAAGAGGGAGCCTTCCAGTGAGGGGGCAGGGCCCTCCTTCCCACAGTTTAGCATAGTTGGTTCACTAGGGTCAGGAGGGCCTACCTGTGACCCAACTCTGGTGTCTCAACCGGTGGGGGTCAAGGATTCATTGGAGAATATGCTGGAATCCAGGGAGATAAATTGACTCACTCTCCATAAAAATGCCCAGAGCCACACAGTTGTGTGATTTCTGAGGCTGAGGTTACTAAACTAACCCTTATATCCTCAGGAGTTTGACGATTTGAGGTTAAAAATCTGCTGGTCTGGTATAAAAACCACACATAGGCTCCTTCTGCATGATAGCTTGAGTATTATTTTGGACCCAAACAGCTGGAATGAACATAGGGAGAATTCAAGCTGTTGCACGCTACCAGAAGAGAATTGCTTGTTACTCAGTCAGCTCCTTTCTGAAACTCCGAGGGTGATTTTCATGGCAAAGAATAAACCTTACACAGGCATGCCCGCTCTGAGCTTGCTCTCACTCAGCATGCCCTTCCCCCATTTCTGCTCAAAGCCAACTTGAAATTTTTCTTCAAGATGCTCAGTTGTCATTGCTTCCGAGACACTTTTCCTGGATCCTCACCTGTACTTCAGTATCCCTCCTCTGTGCCCCACTACTGTGCATGTGTCTGTCGTCATGTCACGTTGCTGTAATGACTTGTTCCCTAATGGTCCCTCTACTAAACCGTGAGCTCACGTCGGGTTCAATGTCTGACTTATTCCCGTATCCTAGTGCTTAGCCTGGGCCTGGTATTCAGAAGATGCGCCATCACTGTGGGTTGAACTGAGCCCTCTTCCCTAATCCCCTCTGCCCCAGAGTTGTTCTCCAAGGCAGGGACAGGTGTCTCTCTGAAGTCCGTGCTCTCTCCCTTTGTCCAACAACCCCACCGGCCTCTGCCATATTAGCAGTAAAAATCCATCAGAAGGAGTTGCAGCTTGGCTGATCTGAGTCTGTTTGTCAACTTTGTGCACAGATTTGGGAAACAAAAAGGATTAATAAGACTGGCGGCGTGCAGTAACTCCAAGGCTGGTTATCGTTTCATTTACAATAAGGCAGCCATGTCAATGCCCTGGCGCGCTCCAGCAGTTTCTGGAATAGAAGTAATAGAATTTCTGTAGTTAAGCAGCTGTCTTTTCTGTGGCTGGGAGCGCTCATGTAGAAATCCGTAATGTAGGAAGGCCATGATGGAGACCTGGCAGGAGGATTACAGAAGGCAGGGTTACCCCAGGCCCTAAGGCTGGCGATGGCCTTGGGACCAAACTTGCCCAAGCATAGAAAATGGCAACTCTGTTACATTTTCTCTCTCTTTGTTTTTCTTGGGTAAGAATGCAATCTGCGTGGGAGCTGGGGACAAGCCCATGAATGAGTATCGTTCCGTTGTGTACTATCAAGTCAAACAGCCACGTTGGATGGAAACAGTCAAGGTAATAATAATATTAATAATAATAGCAGCTAGCATGCATTTAGTTCTTATGATGAACCAGGCAGCTTTTTATGTTCTTTGTTTAACTAACTAATTAATTAATTAATTTGAGCTGGGGTCTCACTCTGCAGCCTTGACCTCCTGGGCTCCAATGCTCCTTCTGTCTTAGCCTTCCAAGTAGCTGGGCCTACAGGCATGCACCACCACACCTGGATTATTTTTATTTTTTTATTTTTTATTTTTGTAGAGAAGAGGTCTTGCAATTTTGCCTAGGTTGGTCTCGAACTTCTGGGCTCCATCAAGCCTCCTGCTTTGACCTCCCAAATTGCTGAGATTGCAGGCATGAACCACTGTGCCTGGCCCAAGTGCTTTATTTAAATAGTTCATTTCTTGTTTACATCAGTCATGTGAGGTTTGTACTGATATTTTCCTCATTTGATAGATGAGGAAACTGTGGCACAGAACAGGTAAGCAGCTTGCCTGTGATCACACTGCCGGTAAATGTCAGAGCCGGGATTCAAACATGAGCAGTTTAACTCTCGGGCTGTGCTCTTTACAGCTTCCCAAGGGAGCAGAACACTGACTGGTGCAATTAGCATTCTTCCTCCTTTTTATGAGAGCAGTTGAACAAGGCAGTTGTGAGCAGGAACTCTGGATCCAGTGCTAATGCTTTCCAGCTGTGTGACCTTGGGCAAGCCTTGCTCTGTGCCCTGGTTTCCTTGTCTGTAAAATGGTAGCAACAGGGTTGACTATAGAGATGAAAGGGTTTACTGCACATAGCACTGCCAAAAGAGTCCTTGGAAGAGAGCACACATTCAGTTAATACAACTCATGATCATACTTGGCAGAGTTCTTAGTTTGGAAAATGGAACTGGATTTTACATTCCTTTGAGATCCCCTCTCAAACACTTGACCGTTGCCTGTTTTTTACCCACACCTCTACAAGGCAGTGTAATTCATGGTGGGACATGGTATGCAGCTTTGTGCCTCTCTGTGTAGTAGTGGAAAAAGGAGAGAGAAGAGGCAGTAGTTCAAAATATGGGCTGCAGTCTCCCTCAATGTCCTTCTCATATGGCTTTCCCTCCAAAATGTTCTGAGGAATACTAACTGGTGTTTTATTAAAATAATATTCCCTGCTCAAATAAATGTAATACGTGCTGAGAAATTTGAGATCAAATATAGAAGTCAAAGACTTTTTTATTTCAGGTTCTCAGAGCTTTTGAGATGTAAATGTGCTCTGCAGATCTGCAACAGGAAGTGAAAGTGCAGGGCACTTCCCAAACTTCATGGAATATGGAGCATTTTCTTTTTTCTAGCCTTATTTCTAATAGACTGTTGAACATATCTGGGAAATTCCTTGTTTTAATCTAAGCAAGTGGGATGCTTGATGGATTAATGCAATTGTGAACAACATATAAGAATATATTATTATTATTATTATTTCTTGATTTGGAGTCTCACTGTGTCACCCACACTGAAGTGCAGTGGTACAATCATGGCTCACCACAGCCTCAACTTCCTGGGTTCAGGTGATCCTTTTACCTCAGCCTTCTGAGTAGCTGGGATTACAGGTGCACGCCACCACACCTGGCTAAATTTTTGTAAAGACGAGGTCTTGCTTTGTTGCCCAGGCTTGTCTCAAACTTGTGGACTCAAGCAGTCCTCCCCCCTCAGCCTCCCAAAGTGCTGGGATTATAGGCATAAACAACCACACCCAGCTTAGAATATATTATGTTTTTCTTCACAAAATGTCCTGCTCAATTCTGGGGCCAATCATGACATACTTACTGGAGGGACACAGGATGGCAAAAAGAACTTCTTTAGCTCTGGGTTTCAGCAGAAGTCACTATCCATAAAGGCTTTGAGTCCTTGGAGACACCCCTCTGGATCTGAAGCAACATCCTAGCATGTGCCCAGTGACTTGTCAGGCAGTGGAAATGGAGGCCCTGTGGGGCAGACTGATTCTCTTGATCGTCCTTCATGGGTCCAGGACCTTCCTAACATGGAATTGTCAGCCAGTCCTCTTGTTGATGGTGCTCAACCCAATAAACTGTGCCATTCTACTTAGCAGTGAGGAGTGACAGAACCCACAGAAGGCCTTGAAATGCTTAAAAGATGCCTTTTGGGAATGATTCCTAGATGGGAGTGGCATTAAGCACAAATATTCACATCACTAGATTATCACACTAAACAGGGAGGAATAACCTGCATTGGAATATGAATTTTGAATTAATTCAGTGAACAGTGAAGCTTGATCATACTTTCAGATATCTCTGCCATATAATTAGTAGCATTATTGACTCACTCTGGGCTCAAGGTCTCACATTCCTTTTCAGTGTTAGCTATTCAAACCCAATGGTTCTTGACTAGTCACACATATTACTATTTTCCTCAGTGCATCTCCCTGTACTCACTGTCTTGAAATTGATGACCTGCCCAACTTTGGGGTCAGGAAATTTTTTTTTTTTTTGAGTTGGAGTCTCACTCTGTTGCCCAGACTGGAGTGCAGTGGCCGCTCCCGGCCACCACAGCCTCAACCTGCTGTGCTCCAGCGATCCTTCCACCTCAGCCTTCCAAGTAGCTGGAACTATAGGCGCGCGCTACCTTGCGCGGCTAATTTTTGATTTCTTGTAGAGATGAGGTCTCGCCAAGTTGCCCAGGTGGGTCTCGAACCCACGGGCTCAGGCAATCCACTCACCTCAGCCTCCCAAAGCGCAGGATTACAGGCTGAGCCACCGAGCCCTGAGGGGTCAGGAAATTATTACAACAGGTTGGGTCTCTCTTCTTTGTACTCTTGTGCACCTCTGTACATCTCTGGAAACCCTTTTCGCTCCATGTGGACAGGAAGCCTCTGGGTATGAGGACTCCACTTTATATCAGCATGGCCAGTACCTCATGATTGCAGCTTCTAGGAACCATTCAGTATGCAGGTAAAGGATGACTTGGACTGCGGTTACCCATAAGGCTCTCAGTTCTTTTGCTCTGTCTGAAACACAGACAGAATGGTGGACCTCCTCAGGCTCAACTCTCATTTTCTGCAACAGAAAGTGCCCTAAAGTATAAATCTGTCTTATAGGCAGCCATACAGTGCAAATTTGTTCCTTTTAAAAATCAAAGTGTCTTTCTTGCAGGTAGCTAAACTTCTCTGCATTGGCCTGAATTGCACATTGCAGAGGAGCTGTGAGGCTTTGGGAGGTGGGCAGTGGAGAGCCAGGCCAAAAGCATCGCAATCAGTGGTGCCAGCAGGCCCCTCACTGCACAGGGATACCGGGGTGACCAGTGGCTGATTGTCTTAGCTCAGTGTCCTTGGAAACAAAAGTATCTGGGCAAGTGTCTAACCAAGGGTGGGATGAGCCCTAGGATTTTTCCAAATATTATTGGATTACAGCATTTTTTATTAATTTGCATAAGTAAGAGTCCTCCAGCAAGCCCCCTAATGGCCATTGTTAATTTGCTAAGCCCTGCTGCAATCGCCAGAACTCCTGGAGTGTGTAAGGAAAATGTGTATTGTGCAGTTTGCAGTGCATCAAATCCTGTGCTAAAGTTATGTGACTTTTATATCAATTTGAGGAGATTCATTTTTCCTCACTATAATTTACGAACCTCTTTTCATTGGCTGGGAATGCAATTTGCCAAATGGATTACATTTAGTACTTTATTTTCTCTTCATAGCTAGTTCTTATGTAATTTATTTACAGTTCATCAGGCTCCGATGGATGGATCGTAAATCAGCAGGCAGCTCTCTCAGTTAAATGGTCAGGCTACTGTTAGGGTGGGGTGTAGTGGGGAGGGCCTTTTAACTCATTGGCTTCTGAGCTCTGGTTTCTGCCTCCTAAGGTGGCTGTCCCCATTGAAGACATGCAGAGGATCCACCTACGATTCATGTTTCGACATCGGTCATCTTTGGAATGTGAGTACCTAACCAGATGGTGTCTCTGCCGCTCTCCTAAGGGAGGAGAATGGAATAGCTGGGTGGTCCATGTGTCATTTTCTTTCCTGATCCCACAATGCTATTTCCAGCTAAAGATAAAGGAGAAAAGAACTTTGCCATGTCCTATGTGAAGCTGATGAAAGAAGATGGGACTACTCTGCATGATGGATACCACGACTTGGTTGTCCTTAAGGTACCATGAGTTGGAAGGAACTATGCACTGAGGGTGGTCCTGGAAGCAAGGGAATTATGACAGAATTGTTTAGTGGACAACGGCAGGGACCCAAGAAGCACACACACCAGCGTTTATCAGCTGTGTGGCCTTTTACAAAATCTTGACTTCTCTGGGCCTGTTTCTTCATCAGTGAATAATTGTGAAGATAATTCGAGACAGTGCATGTAAACATGGCGGTGATGAATACCTGGGCAAGCTCAATAAATGGAGAAGGTTATTGCTATATACAGAAATACTCTTGGCTCTGTAAGGACCTCTGTGGGATGTGAAAGACCTACAGTGAACATTTGAGAGATGCTGCACTGTAGTTAATGGAAAAATACTACAATCTACGGTCCTGATCCTGCTGCCAACGAAATCTGGAATCATCTCACATGCTTTCTGAGGCTCAGTTTCCCTTTTCTTGAGCGGTGATGGCAATATTTATGACAAACCAATAAGATGACCCATGTCAACATGAAGGGAGTACAGATATCCACTATTTTTATTTTTACATAATGACACTTGGGCTGTTTTTGAGAAGTGGAGATAAGTGTTTGTCTTGATGTTGTCTGCATGCTTTCCCACACATCCTCTTATGACAGTGGGATGCATCTCCTACTACCTGGCTGGGGGCAAGGATCAAGCTCTTGCCCTTGCCTTTCTTCTTCTCTTTTTTGTTACCTTTTTTAACCTTGTAGGATGAAATTGCCATTTGCCTGTGGTATTCATGGCAAGCACAGTGTCATTCAGACCTCATCACATGATACTCTTCTCTGAGTCACTTTAATTTTTCCAGAAAACTCCCCTTCTTCTGTACAACCTCTGTCTTCTCATTTAGAACACATAGAGGTTGTTCTTGTCTTGAAAGCTATTCTTCCCTAGCAGATTGTAAACTCCTTGGTAGCTGAGACCCAGTTGCAGTCAGCTTTCTTTTTACTTACCGTTATTAAGTCCCAGTTTCCTCAACTGAGGATAATTATGGTATCTACTTAATATGTTTATTGTGAGGCTTAAATGAAATGAACTAAGGTATATAAGGCACTAGGTACAGCTCTGGGTGCAGTGTAAAATAAATGTTATCTCCTGTAATGACTACTACTAATCATTCAGCATGCCAGGGCACTTAGTGTCTATCACTCTGCTATGTATTCTAGCTGCATTGTCCTATTATGACTTCTCAGGTTTTCTAGGAATTAGGGATTATGATTATCTTCATTTTGTACATGAACAAAAAATGAGGCACAGAGAGGTCAAGGGGTATTTATCCAAGGTAGCATAGATCTGTGAATGGTAGATCAGAGGCTAGATCCCAGGGCATTCTTACTCAGTGCCTTTGCCATTAACTTACTCTTTGAGTTAGATTCCTTATCTTGCTGATGGGTATGTGTTATGATCTCAAGAAAAATTAAGGTGAATTAAAGTGGCCTATCCAGGCATCTTAAATTGTCTTCTTTGCCATGAATGAAGTTCACAGAGCCTTCAACTGGTTGATCAACCTTTTTTCTATTATTATAACTTTAGATTCTTGCCTATTTTGTGGAAAAACAGCCCAGCCTCACCATCTCTGATGATTTTTCTCATTGTTTATGACCCTTCCTATCCCACAGTGTGTAATTAGGCCACTGCAAGCTCTGTGTAGTATTGGGCATGTAGCCTTGGCTTGGGCATAAACCAAAGTGTTGTTTCCAGGGGGACAGCAAGAAGATGGAGGATGCCAATGCTTACCTGACCCTTCCTTCTTATCGACACCATGTGGAAAACAAGGGGGCCACGTTGAGCCGAAGCTCCAGCAGTGTTGGGGGTCTCTCTGTCAGCTCCCGGGATGTGTTTTCCATTTCCACCCTGGTGTGCTCCACAAAGCTCACCCAGAATGGTAACGGGATCAAGAGTTTTGTCTGTGGGAGTTGTGTGTGTGTGTGTGTATGTGTGTGTGCACATGCACGCACATGTGTGTGTTGTGTGCATGCCCACACCAAGGGAGGTCCTGATATGGACAGTTTAGGCCAATAACAGTAATTCTGCATGTCTGGACTCTATTTTAGTGGGCTTGCTGGGTTTGCTGAAGTGGCGTATGAAGCCTCAACTGCTACAGGAGAATTTAGAAAAGTTGAAAATTGTGGACGGAGAGGAAGTGGTGAAGGTTAGTGGGGCTTCATTTCGTTTCTATTCATCCAGCAGTGACAAAACTTTCAATCTTGGGTTGTTCCAGAGGAGAAACAAAGTGCTGATGAGATAGAGACACCTTTTCTCTGACAATGGGACTCACTGTCCCAGGTTGCCATGAGGAGTCTTTATGGGGAAATCCAGGCAGGGGGGTACTTGGTTCAATGGCACTGAATGTTGAGCGGCAGAAAACTGTGGTTGTGCTCAGTCTCTGGAAATAGATCAGCCCGGGTGTAAATCCCAGCTCTCCCACGTGTCAACTTTATGTGATAATATTATGAATGTGATATAGTTATCAGGGCTGTTAAGAGCATTCAAGGTGATAATGTTTAAAAATTACTCAGCAGTTTCTAACACATAGTATACAACAATTAAACCAAAGCACATAAAACAAAGTTCAGCAAACAGTAACTATTATTTTTGTTGTTGTATGTTGCTATATAAATAGCAGTATGATCTCTTAGTACTACCTACACATCATTGTTAGAAATAAAAAGTATTCTTAGTTTCTGTTGCTTGGAGAGCATTATGTATTAAAGATGAGAAAAGGAAAGACATAGGGCTTACATTTTAAGTGAAACAAGCAGAAAACAATGCAAAGGTCAGACATATTATTACATCCACAGGGTAGTGGAGAATAAAAAGTGTCTGAAGTGCACGTCTAATTAGAGTAACCCTTCTCCCCGGCTCTATGAATTGAGACAGGTGTTTCCCAGTGGTCCTGGCTATCTTGTGTCCATCAGGAACTTGGAACAGCTAGAAACACTGAGATTAAGCATCCTTATATGGTAGCTCTGTGTTTTGAGGGATTATAGGAACTATTGATCCATCCCTTAGGAGGGAGGAAAATCAAGCTTTACTTAATTGTCTATACCTGGAGAAGCTGTTGTAGAATTTCCAGATCCTTTAAATGTATACTATCGACCCACCCACCTTCAGCAATGGCAGGGTAATTTTCCAGCTCCCACCTTTATAAGGTCCATAGCCTTTGGGTAGCTTGGAGAAGTCATGGGGCAGGGGGACTTTCCATTGCCTCCCTTTTGCATTTTTTAAAAAAGTTTTTTATTGAGGCATACTGTACATATGATTAAATAGGTACAGAGCAGTTATCTCAAGAGTACAGCTCAATGAATTTTTACACACGTATACACCCATGTACTTACCACCCAGATCAAGATGCTGAACATTTTTAGCATTATAATAGATTCTCTCAGACCCTTTCTCAGTCAGTAACCCACTTGGGGTAACCACTATCCTGACTACCATCATCATAGATGGATTTTGGCCTCCTCTTGAATTTGATAAAAATGAAGTAGAAAGGAATGTGCATTTTTAGCCTGGGCAACAAAGTAAGACCTCGTCCCTACAAAACATAGAAAGATTAGCTGGGCATGGTGGCCCATGACTGTAGTCCCGGCTATTCAGGAGGCTGAGGCAGAAGGATCACCTGAACCCAGGAGGTTGAGACTATAATGAGCCATGACTGTGCCACTGCACTCCAATCTGGATGACATAGTTAGAACCTGTCTCAAAAAAAATGTACATTTTTGTTCCTGATGTATTTTGCCCAGCATAATCCTTCTGAGAGTTATCCTCACAGTTGCATGTAGAAGTAGCTTGCTCTTTAGTATGGCTGTAAAGTATTCTCTAGTGTGAAGATGCCATCCATTCCGCTGTTGATGGACAATTGGTTTCTTCAAGTTCTGGCTCTTGTGAATAACACTGTTCTAGACCTTTCAAACATGGCATACAGTGGATGTGTGCTCTCACTCTTGTGGATAGACACTGAAAGGTGGGGTTGCCAAGTCACCTGTACTCTTTCTTATTTTTGAAATAACATAGCCTTCATCATTTCATCCAGTTTCTCCAGGACACTCTGGACGCTCTCTTCAACATCATGATGGAGCACTCTCAAAGTAATGAGTATGACATCCTTGTCTTCGATGCTCTGGTAAGAGAGAGGGGACGGGATTAGACATTAGTGTGTGTCTTACTGTGAGAGTACTGAGAACTTGTAGCCCTCAGGGCACTTTTCATGAATTCTTTGGAGGCTTTGTAATGTTTGGCAACAAGACCAATGAATGAGGACTGTTTCTTTTTGTTTTTTTCTGGTTCATTTGAAAAAATGCGTTAGGCACAGTGGGTAAAAAGGGGATTTTAAATGTTGGTGACTTGTTGAAGGTACATGAAGCTAGAAACTGTGAATGATCAGTTTTCCATGAATGCTGGAAACTAGCTCCTGACTGGGTTACAAAGCAACCAGAATGTTTTCTGACTCTCCTTTTACCTTCTTCCTCATGTTCTCCAACTCACCAGAGCCATTACACTCCTGCCCACCCAGAACCTTTCATGGTGGTATGTCTTCCAGATCTTTCTTCCACCAGTCCTCCCATATGGTCTCATTCTCCTTGGCCTGTCACAACTCAGGTTTTCTCAATGTCATGTCAAAATAAACACACAAAATATCTGCAGTGGGGTGTCAGTGCCCCAAAAAGTCTTCAAGTGTTAACCCCTTGTGTCATGGATATTTGCATTTTTAAAGAGGTTAGTTGGAAACAATTGTGGCTTAATGAAGTGCTTCCCCAACAGGATATCTTAGAATGCTAGCCCTTCAGGAAAGATGTTTCATGACAGAAATAGCCTTTGATTAATTAACTTAGGAAAGTGCTGAAAATTGAATGACCCTCTTAGAAATTCACAGTGCACATAAGTATATTAAAGACTTAAAAACGTCTGTAATATGGAAGGCAGTCTAATGATTATTACCTGAGATATCTCAGACCTACCTGACCATGAAATCCTTATATCTTATAACATCCTGCAGTGCATGTCACGAAACCCTTTTCTGGGGGAGATGCTACCTTAATGAAAAGGACTAATTATATATTTGTGAGCTAACTCTTGGGTAAAAGGATTTTGATAAGGGTTGAATTACGCCAGGTAAATACATCTTCCTGCCCAGGGTTTGCCCTGAAAATACTGATTCCTTGCATATTCATCAGATCTACATAATAGGACTCATTGCAGACAGGAAATTCCAGCATTTCAACACTGTCCTGGAGGCCTACATTCAGCAGCATTTCAGTGCCACGTTGGCTTACAAGTAAGTCACTGCGCCCATGAGGGTTTCTTGTCCACTTCCTGTTTGCCCTACCAGGATGCCCAGGGTACAGGGACTTGAGTAATTCCCTTTTGTCACTAATCTATGTGAGCTCTCAATTTTCTGACAAAACCCAACCCATGCCTGGGTTATTTGGATTTAAAAAAGAAATGCAAGACCCATAGGTTGGGCTGTATTCTGTATGGTGACAGTAGTACATGAAAGTGCTCATTCATTCATTCAGAATGAATTATTATTCATTGAACAGTTACTAGTGGTGGACACCAGGACTCAAAGCCTGGAGAGAAGACAGAACACACACCAAGTAGCTCAGTCTAGCTTGGGTATAGACAATCAAGGGTTAGCGATGGGAATGATACTGCAAAGTTCAGTGGTAGCAAGTTTGTAAAGGAGCCTTGAAACGCAAAGGCCAAGTGGTTTGCAGCCTTGAAACGAAAGGCCAAGTGGTTTGCAGTCTCCTCTACTAGTAAAGAAGAAACTTGAAAATTTTCTAAGCAAGAGAGTTCCATGATATCACAAGCACTTTCTATAGAAACAAAATGCTGAAAAAGACATTGTTACCACCATTAATTAGTCTCATGGTAGCCTGATTGTGCTACTAGTTTTCCTAGGCAAAATATATTTTTTTTTCCTCACTAATTGTTTATTTGCTGCCTTTTTATTGGCTGGAAATACTTATTCATTCCATGTAATAAATATAATTTTTAAGCAGAATTATTTTAATGCTTAAAAACGAGTAAGTGAGCTTGACTATACCACCACCTTTAACCTCTGATTGAATGCTTTATAATTTACTGAGCAAACTAATTACCATTCTGTGGACTGGAAAGAGATGTGTTTTGAAAATATTATCCCTTGTTTAGGAAATTGATGACAGTGTTAAAGACTTACTTGGATACTTCCAGCAGAGGAGAGCAATGTGAGCCAATCCTAAGAACTCTAAAAGCTTTGGAATACGTGTTCAAGTTCATTGTTCGGTCAAGGACATTATTTTCACAGTGAGTACTTGTTATGTAAGAGTGATTGATTAGTTCTGCAATTCCTCTGGGATACAACAGCACTGTTACTGTAGGAGAAACTGGTTTAGAAATTATAACCAGCTGTTGGTAAAAAATAGCTTAAAAATCCAACCTACAGAGTTATGAGTATGTAATAAGTGTACCCTCTAAGTTCATTTGGGAAAGAAAGAGAAATCATAACATGTTACAGAGTTATGTTTCATCCAGTAAATGTGATTTGCAAATTGGAGGCTCCTCTGTGTTTCATGTAACATTTTTCATTTAATTTGAGATATGGTGAATATTTTCCAGGAATCCATATCCAATGTTAGAGGGGCTGGGAGCAGGAATAGCAGAACCCAGGTGTTTGACAATTATTTGACTCTAGTAGGTTGTGCAGGGCAGAAGAACTGGTGTCTGAAGTTGACCTGTCTCTCCTTCAGATCCCAGTGGCCAATAAGTGAGATGATGTATTAGAGCACTTTAAGAGATATTGATGGCCAGTATCACAGAGGCTAGCTACGTTTTTGAAGGGTTTTGGAGGTGATGGCCTTCAAATGCAATCTACTAAAGAACAAGTCATAATCATCCTGTTTATAAGGCAAAGTTAGGGAGAAGATTGGTTGTGTGTGTGATCAGGTTGGTTGTGTGTGATGGGAAATAAGAAAAAACGTGCAAGGAAATTATTGCCTGGATTTTTATCAGTCAAATGAAGAACACTCACCTGAAATTGATTAGGGAGAAACAGAACTTTATTTCACATCACTGAAAAGTCCACGTAGTAGTTGGTCCTAGATATGGCTGAATCTAGATGCTCAATGTTATCAGGATAGTCTCTGTCCCTCTAGATCTTGACTCTGCTTTCCTTTTACTGAGGCAAGTTTTCCAATATAAAGGCTATAGAAGCCTCAGGGTCACATTCTGCAAGCAGAAGCAACTCTAGCTTCTTTGTTGTCCTTGTGAAGTTCTAGGCCAAGAATTGTCTTGGGTCATGTTTTAAGGTCTTAATCAAACAGTATGCCTGGGGGGTGGGAGAGAATATGCAGCTTGTATCGTGGTGGTCACATATGCACCTCTGGAGCCATGGTCAGGTCATGGTCAGGTATGGATCATTCTGTTGGAGAGATGTCTTCCCAAAATTTTGAAGGTGAGAGTCTGTACTCATCATTTTGATCATGACAACGGGTGTGTTGCTAAAGCTTCTGTTTGACAAGTCATCTGAAATGGGTAATCATGTGGGATTCTCCTAAAACACTCTTTAAAATTTCAGATGATAAGTAGAAAGATGTGAGTGTCTTGAACCATACCACAAAACATATATCATGTAAGTTATTCTGAAAGTGAAGTATCTATTTTAGATTCCTCTGACTTGTCAGTTAGTTAAGTCTTAGGAGGTTATTCTTCCAGGTTCAAGAGATACTTGTCAATGATTTGAAAACCAACAAGAGACTCCAGTGAGTCTTTCTAAGAGGAAGTTTGTTGGAGGAGTTCAAGGATTCAGACATTGTAGTTTCAGATTAATAGGCAAGGATACCTTATTCCATCTTCCAGGTGAGAATGTTTAATCTAAAGAAGAACACATGCTTTCTACTTATCATATCCTCTTCCCTAGTTCTTCCTTTTGGTTTGTTTATTTTATGTTTACCCTTCCTCCTGTATTGCATTCTTTTCCCTCCCTCCCTCCCTTGCTCCCTCTGTCCATGTCTCATTTCTCTTAGTTTTTGTCTCTTCCAGCTACTGGAACAAAATACATTTGCACATTAGCTTTCTTCTCTGCCTCAAGGCATGTCATCGTGTAAAGCTTCTAACTCTTAAAGTGGTATAAACTCAGTGCTACACAGGAACTCTAAGTGACTTTTGGCTCATTAAGGAGTAGGGCTACCTGTTATTCCTTGCTGTCTCCTTAGCATAGTCATAGGAACATCACTGAAGTTAAGTCAGAAGAGATGTCTCTAAAACAATCTAGGCCTAACCTTGAATCCTTTCTCATGAACAAGTATGTAGGCTGGCCTGCAAAGAGGGTCCAGGGCCTCATGCTAGGAGTAGATTAGTATCTTGTTCATTTTGGAATCTTTAGCCATGACCTGCCCTCCAGTAAAGCCTCTAGAGTGCTGGGAAGGGCTCGGGGTATTTCCCCATACCAGGGCCCATCTTACTTGGAAAACTAGAAAATAGAAACGTCAATGCTTTGAGATTTCTAAACCAGCTGGTGGGAAATCAGAATATAATTGTTGCTTTTGGGCTTATTGTGTCTGATACTGTGTTTCTGTTTCCTGCCGTTCCTTTATTCTCATTCTCCATGTGCATAACTGCAGCTGCTCCAGCTCCTATTATTTATTCCCTTGCCATTTTTCTTTGTACATACTGCACATGAACCCTTGCAAGGGGTAAGGAGTTTCCTGTGTCCATATGAAGGATGCAGTTGAATAAGGGAGAAAGAGTCGTTGTTGAGTAGTGGAATTTTCATTTTATTATATTTTTCGGGATAATTAATTTCAACCTATAGGCCCCCCCCCCAAAAAAGTGAGTTCCTCATCCACCTTTCTTGTGTCACTGGCTCCTGAGTCAGATTCTGGGGCAGGTCTCCCTGATTGACCACATGCCTGTGCCATAGCTGCAAAGGAAGCTGGCAGTGCAGACTTTAGCTTCTGCCAAGCAAGGTAAGCTGAAAAAAATGAGAAGTTCCTAACTTGTAGGAAGTGTGTCCAAAAGGTGCTGGGTAGCCATAAATACGTAACTACCCACTAGGCTTCTGTAGAATGGCTAAGCCCCTGGGAGGCATAGATCACAGTGAGAAGCATTCAGAAAGAGTTGACGTGATTATTTTCCAGGATACAGCTCCCTTACAAAGCCCCTTGTAGTGTCTTTCATCCAGAGGCTCAGACAACCAGCTGTGTGCATCCCTAAGGTTCCTGAGCTTGTGGGATTACATGGAGTCTGGAGCTGACTGTGATGGTCAATTCCATATGATGGACACTGAGCAGCTTCCCTTCTTACTGGCCAGGCACATAGAAATGAGACTGCAGAGCTTCTATAAGGATGACTGTAGAGGAGAAAGATCCAGAACATGGTGCTGCAATTGGGTTTGTTCCCACATTTCTTGGCTCCTTAAAAATCTGAATGCTGCCCCAACCTAGAGAACAGGAGGGCAGTGTGGAATGATGATTGTGAGCACAATTTTCACGTGGGACAGATCTTGGAGAGAATGCTATCTTTGTCCCTGTAACTGCCTGGTTTAGTGAGTGACTCAGCCTCTCCAAGCCTCAGTTTTCTCATCTATAAATCTGAATAAAGCAGTTCTTAGTGTTCTGATGATGAAGTGAGATTATATGTACACAGTGTTCCTTCCAATATCTACTACTTATTTCATGGGTGTAATAAATGTTGGCTATTTTCACCTAGGAGAGATAGCAAGGGTGCTTGTTTTAAAAACACAGACTTAAATTATTAAGAAGTGCTAGTGTCTTGATTCATGTTCAGAATGTGACTTTCTGTTCATGCTGTTCTTGATATTTCTTGCTGTTTATTTTTTGGGAGGCTGGGATACCTTTCACCAGGTGTCTGTGGAATTCTCCTGGCCCTGTCAATTTACCTTGGTCTGCTGCTGGCCTTGTTGGGTGGTCCCCAATTCTGTCTACTACTGTCATTTCCCCTGTGAGTGTGGTCAGGTCCCTCTGGCCAGAGCAGCTGTGGGTCCAGTTCTTGGACTCCTCCCTGCTATGCCTGTCTTCTCTCATCATGCCTTCCGCTTATTTTACAGACATGCCGGTTAGGGTCTTGCTTCCTCCTCCTTCTCCACATAATCCCAATCTTCTGGTGCTGCTCTGCTTCCACACCCTCCTCCTTCACCACCTCCATCCCCACCTCCTTCAGTTCAGTGGTTAGAGGCACAGTCACAAGAGCCAGGCTGCTTGGGTGTGAATTCTGAGTTCGAATCCTACCTTTACCATTTATTAGTGTTTATGACCTTGGGCAAATTATGTAATCTGTTTAAAGCTCAGTTTTCAGCTAGGCTCAGTGGCTCAGCCTGTAATCCTGCGCTTTGGGAGGCTGAGGTGAGTGGATTGCCTGAGCCCGTGGGTTCGAGACCTGCCTGGGCAGTGAGACCTTATCTCTACAATAAATCAAAAAATTAGCCGGGCGTGGTAGCGCATGCCTGTAATTCCGGCTACTCGGAAGGCTGAAGGCGGAAGGATTGCCGGAGCCCAGCAGGTCGAGGCTGTGGTGGCTGGGAACGGCCACTGCACTCCAGTCTGGGTGACAGAGTGAGACTACAGCTCCAAAAAAAAAAAATAAATAAAAATAAAGCTCAGTTTTCTCATGTGTAACACAGGCATAATAGTAGTACCTACCCCATAGGGCTGCTATGTAGACTAAATGAACTGATGGGTTGTCACTCAGCAAGTATACATGGTTATTCACATATCGCCTCCAGCAGTCTTCACAAACATCACATGGAAGACCCATCTCTGCCTCAGTCTCCCACAACTCCTTACACCTTCCATACCACTTGCATTGGGCTCCTTGCCATGGCTCACACTCCTGACCTCAAGCCTTCTCCAAAGATCTGCTTGCTAACTCTGTTTGCTCAAGCATCTCCTTCTCCTTATTTTAAATCGTAACCACTACCCCCTCAGCACTTCTGGTTTTCCTTTCTCTTTCTTTTTTTTTTTTTGAGTTGAGGTTTCACTCTGTTTCCTAGGCTGCAGTGCAGTGGCACAATCACTGCAGCCTGGACCTCCTGGGCTCAGGTCATCCTTCTGCCTCAGCCTTCTGAGTACCTGGGACTACAAGCGCATGCCACCCTGCCTGGCTAAGTTTTTGATTTTTTTGTAGAGAAGAGATCTCTCTATGTTGCCCAGGCTGGTCTTGAACTCCTTACCTCAAGCAATTCTTCTGCCTGGGCCTTCTAAAGAACTTGGGATTATAGGCGTGGGCTACCACACCCAGCTCCTTTTTCTTATTCTTTTTTTTTTTTTTGAGTTAGAGTCTCACTCTGTCACCCAGACTGGAGTGCAATGGCTGCTCCCGGCTACTGCAGCCTCGACCTGCTGGGCTCTGGCGATCCTTCCGCCTCAGCCTTCCAAGTAACTGGAACTACAGGCGTGTGCTACCACGCCCAGCTGATTTTTTAATTTGTTGTAGAGATGAGGTCTCGCTGCCCACGTGGGTCCTGAACCCGCGGGCTCAGGCAATCCACTCACCTCAGCCTCCCAAAGGCGCGGGATTACAGGCTGAGCCACTGAGCCCGGCTTCTCCTTTTTCTTTTTGACTTTTTTTTGTCTTCCTAGAACTCATCACAGTTAATATACTACCTAATGAAAATATTTCATTTACTGCCCACTCTCTGCTAGAATCAGGACAGGAATCTTCAACTGCGTTATGTACTGCTGTATCCTAAGCACTTGGAACATAGTAAGCACTCATTAAATATGAAATTGAACACCATTTCAAGTTCCCTTTCACAGATAAGGAGACTGCGGCTTAGATTCAAGCTCAAAGATCACACAGCCAAGTATGATCTGTGCTTCTTGAGGTGTCTGTGCTTCTTGAGGACCACAATGTGGGATTCTCATGAGGCTTTGCACTGTTTCATCTGGTGAAGCAAAATTTAGAACAGAACTTTTTTTCTGGGACATGCAAGTGCTAGGTCTAGTTGACCAAGTTGAGCGGTTGTCCTCAGAGAGGGTAGCACCGATAGAGGGGGCTGACTTGTTGAGTGCCATCATGCTGAGTGCTAATGAGAGGCACAAGGCTGCAGGGGTTTAGGTCCTAGGTTACATGGTACCATCTCTAAGCACAGTAGGAATTCAGTAAAGAAAACAATGACCTAGAGCACGAGTGGCCAGGAAAGATGTCCTATCATTATGGTGAAGCTGTCCAGGCAACCGTAACTTTATCCTCATTCTCAGGCAGGCCAGGTGAGCCCACACTCATTGGAAGCCAGTCACTGGTTAGAGAAAGAGAAGTGTATTAGGCATCCTGCATCCTGATGGGGTGCAACATCCGAGAGCATCATTCTGCTCCTACCCTTCACCTGGAGCCTGGTAGAATAGCCATGGTGTACACAGTACCATTGTCCTGCACTGGGGGCTGTGACTTCATTAACAAGGGCATCTTAGAAGCAGGGGTCACAGCTCCAGGAGACACCTCTGGTCAAGCTTCCTTCACCCTGGGCCTGACAGAAAGGCCCTTTGTCTAACTGCTTTTGGCATCAACAATCTGAACCCAGACACGAGCGCTCTCGTACTTTCTTTTGCCTTTGTTTTTCTTCATTTGCATACGTCTTTATTCTGTATCGCTGTGCTCCACCAACCTCTACCTTATCGCCCTTACCAGCTCAGTTCATTCCTATGTAAATATGATATGGCAGCTCACCCTCTAGGTGATGAATACCTTAGGCAGCAAGACCATCCGAATAAAGCTCAGGCCTATTCAGTGTAGGCTGTAGTTGGAGGGAATATACAAACCTCTGCCTTTTTAAACAAATAGGAATTTAACTGGAAGGTACTTGCCAGTGTGATTTGTTTTCGTTGTTCATGTATGAATAAATATTAAAATATAATCATCTGTTTATGCTGAGCCTGGGCTGAAATGCCTGTCACATTGCTATTCCTGTTTCTTCTCCTGCATGTAAATGTTTGCATGTTAATGCCACTTATTTCTATGTAAGCCTCTGTTTTCAGTTTTGAATATAATTTTGCTTTTTCATGACAGTAACCGCTTAGTAAACTGCACAATTGCAGCTAATGGAATTATTTTTATGATAACATTAACTTGGCATCAGACCAGGATAGAAGAGAAAACTGCCACCAAAAGGATATTATCACCCGGTGACTTGTCTTTAATTCATTGTCTATTTTATGAGTTGCAGTGCTGAGAGGGAGCTAACAGCCTGTTTCTCATGAACATATGTGGAAGCATTTTGTCAACTGTTAAGGAAGTTGCTGTTATTGTAATATGAAATTGTGCATATGCACGAGTTTTAAATAGTTCTCTCTTCTCTTTGTCTGTGGAAATATTGGTAAACATTTATTGAGTATTATGAGCTAGGCACTTTGTTAAATGCTGGGGACTCTGAAATTAGTAAGTCAGATGTCCTCAAGTATCGGCTGTGTAGTGTAGACATCAGCAATGTAGTGTAGACATGCATCTCAGCAAACAAATCCCAGTTCCGAGGGATAGGCAATGATCAGTGATACACCATCACAGTGAAGGCTTATAAATGGCCTTTAAATGACAGGTTTAAATGAAAGCCCAACCTTGGGAGGATCAGTAATTCTCAGAGGAGGTGATGTTTTAAACTAGATATTGAAAGGTATTTAAAAAGTCAGCCCATGGGAGAAAAGAGTCTTCCGAATTCTAAGGATAATGTATGTAATAGAGCTTCCAATTACTCCTGCTACTCTGAGGTACCGTTTATTAGGCCTCTCCTGTGTGCTCAGCCCCCACAGTGGCTGGGTTAAGGCTAGATTGTGAAATATCTTGAATACCAGATCCAGGAGCTTGATGTCACCATCTACCCAGGGGGATTTTATCATAGAGGTTACCCTTTATCCTCAGAGCACACAGTGAGTGCCCCAGTGAGTATACAAAATTATCCCTTGGGATCAAATACAAATGTTAAAATTTCTTTATGTATTCCAGATGAAGAAATTAAACTTTATAAAACTTAACTTGGAATAGTATATGGATATTATTTATAAACAAGTAAGCCTCTGTTGAGAGTCATGCTTAAAATGAAATAAGTTTTTTCTTCCTAGGAGCAGTTTGGAAACTGCTGCTTTTGGCAATGGGAAGACATTGAGATTCTAACGCAAGGGATCCATGTGATTAGCTTCACATTTTAGAAAGAGTCTTGGGGAAAGATGGTATAGAAAGAGAGAGATGGGAGATCAATGGTGAAGGTATTGTAATAATCCAGGCAAGAGTCTTGAAGTAAAGTAGTCCCAGTGGTGTTGGGGAAAGGCAGAAGATAAGGGTTTATAGATGGTGAAATTGCCAGAACCAATTAAATGTAGAAGTGAAATTGAAAGATAGGGCCAAGTCAGTTGAACTGACTTTGGGTTTTCTGGCCCGCTTAGCCTGGCGTTGCAGACCAGCGTGGTAAACACAGGTGAGTAGAGGGTTTTTATAGTGTGTTTAGTTTGGGACATAAAATGTTTGAGGTGTTTATTGGCATGGTCAGATGGGAATATACAGTTGGCAGTTAGATACAGATATGGAGTTCAGGAAACTGGAGAATAGAGATAGAGTTTTGGTAGAAATTGTTCCAATGAGGTATCTGAAGCTATAGGACATGGTAGTACTGTAAAACCCAGAATGGAACCAGGGAATTAACCCATTGAAGGGATGGGCAAAGGAAGGGTCCCACTGAAGGCTTGATCAGGGACACAGGAGAAGTAGGGAGGATTGTCATTTCCGGAACCAGGAAAGGGAGTGTTTCAAAGAGGGGTGTTGAGAATTTCAGCTGCTGCAGGGAGGTCATGGGATGGAAAACTGATCAGAGGCATGCTTTTTTGCACCTAAGAGGTCAATGGCAAATTAGCCAACTCTTTCCCAGAGCGTAGCATCTCCTTTGATATCCAGTCTGGAGGCCATCAGAGCAAGCAAAGAGGTCAGGGTTTGAAGGTCAATTGATTTCCCCTTATCTGCTTGTGAATCAACTACATTTGGATTGCCCTTTGCCAGGGTGTAATCCTAGTTTGGCTTCCCCTTGCCCATCCTTCAGGGTCTGGGCACACTTTCATAACCTGCGCACAGCAGAGTATAAGATGCTGGTCTTGTCCGCTTCCACATACCTTTAAATGACTTAATTTCTCAGAACAAGGCTCTCCTGTGCTGTAGGCATTTGAGGGAGGGCACAACATATTCATTCTCTTAAGTCGAAGCACAGCAGACAATTTACTTTGCTGATTAACTCCTTGTTAGGAGTCCGGGAGCTAGCTTGCTGGCAGAACACTTGTCTGAGTGCAAAAATGGTTGTTCTGTCAAACGCTGAGGCTGACAGTCCTCAGAGAATGACTTGGATAGGAGAGCAATTTGCTGAATAAATATGTAGATTTAGAAACTGTGTTTGCAAATCTCCCATAACTAAATATGAACATGCTGGATGAGAAGGGTCTAGTTTGCCAGGGGGGTGAAATTCACCACACTAACACAATTGTCAGGGACGTCGAGTAGAATTGGGATGATTAGATGTATTTTGTGATCCTTGTCAAATGCGCTTGAGGCAGGCATCACCCTCAAGTAGAATCTGTTTCCTTAGTAGAAAATAATAATGTAATGCTCACTTGTTGGGCTTGCTGCTTACTGTGTCTTTTGGGTGGAAGATTGAAAAGGACTTAGTTATGAGGCACATATGGTCACTGTCCTTCAATTGTCCTAAAACTTGCCTCTCTAGCTGTTGGATTTACTCTCCGAATGTAATCTGCTGCAGACACACATTGGTTTCTTTCATTCATTCATTTGCTCAGTAATCACTTTTGAGTCTTACTATTTGGCCAAGTTCTAGGCTAGGAAACTGTAGTAAACAAGAGAGATGTAATGTCTGTCACATGTTGCCCTTTGTAAGACTGGAAGAGACAGAAAAAGAAAGGAAGGAAGGAGGGAAGGAGGGAAGGAAGGAAGGAAGGGGGAGGGAGGGAGGGAGGGAGGGAGGAAACTAGGCACAATGGCTCATGCCTGTAATCCCAGCACTTTGGGAGGCAGAGGCGAGAGGATTGCCTGAGCCCAGGGACTTGCCGAGACCAGCATGGGCAACTTGGTAAGACTTTATCTCTACAATAAATCAAAAAATCAGCCAGGTGTGGTGGTGCACATCTATAGTTCCAGCTACTTGGAAGGCTGAGGCAGAAGGATCTCCTGAGTCCTGAACAGCAGATATCTGTGATCATGCCATTGCATTCCAGCCCGGGTGAAAAAGTGAGACCCCAACTCAAAAAGAAATAAAGAAAGAAAGAAACCAAATAGTCGCAAATGGTAATAAATGCCAGTAAAGGAAATGAGCAAGTGCATAACTGAGATAGGTGGTACCTCAGTGGTGACCAGAGGAGGCTTTGGAGGCAAACTGTCTAGGATTGCATTCCAGTGACTGTGTAACCTTGGGCAAGCTCTTTCGCCTCCAGACCTTAGTCTCGTTGTCTAAAGTGGGGATTACCACACAGTGTTACCATGAGGATTCTGAAGAAGTGACATGTAAATTGAGATGTGAAAGATGCAAATGAACACGCCGTGCAAGGGAGGATGCAAGAGCAAGTTCTCAAATGAGGATGAGGTTGAAATTTTTATAAAGTTAGAGAAAACTCGTGTGGTGTATTGAGGAAAGGGGAGGACAGGAGAAAGATGAATTTGGAGAGTGAGGCAGAGGTTACCACAAAGGATTCTAAGCATATTGCAGGGTCCTCAGAAGGCATTTAACTAAAAATGCTTGTATGTGAGATAACACACTATAATACTTAGATGGCAAGAAGGGTGGGTGTCATGTACCATATGGGTTTCATAACCCCCACAATCCTCTTTGATTACCTCGTGTAAGAGAAAAAGGACATAAACTGTCCATTCTTTAATTGGGATAGAGGATAGACATAGCCTGTGCTTTCTCAGTTAGTGAGGAATCCCTTGAGTTTCTGCAATTTCTCAGCTCTACTAAGCACTATTATTTCATAGTCACGTTAACTGTTTTTAAAAATCACTTAGGTTTCTGCCACCAAGAATTTTTTATTGCAATTCTGTACAGGTTTTTCTTGCCTTTTTAAAATTTTGAGTATATAATCACAGCCATTTCTCAATTATCTGTTAATGTATGGGACCCATATTACCCAAAGTGGCAGATGCTGTCAAAGTCATTTGATGCGATCATTAGAGTGCACTACGCAGAGGTACATTTTTGTGCACAGATGTACTTTTTCTTAGAAGAATGTTTTGCTGAAGTACAATCTGCTGGACTAAATGGTATTAATTATTTCTTCCTGATTTCTTATCAGATGGGCTTTCTTGGGGGGACAGTAAACCTGCATGTCTTGAGTACCGTATAGGTGAAAGAAGTGAAGAGGTACCCATAATTAAACATATTTTGGGAATAAAGCACAGATGATAATCCTATCATGCCAATGGATAAGAGTATCCTAAATAGCATGAGCCATAGCATTTTCTACTGCTGACCTCTCTCCCCTCGAAACACTTCTTCCCGTGGCTTCAGAAGCACAGAACTCTTTTTGTATTCCTCATACTTCTCAGACCACGCTGTCAGTTACTCTTTGGAGGTCTTAAATATGAATAGTCTTTTCCTCTCACTCAATTCCTACTCCCCACATGAATGCATCCACACCCTTTGCCTCAATTATCACTTCTGTGCAGATGACTCAGAAATCTAACGTGATCTCTTCACCCCATTTTGGATTCATATATCTGGTCTTTTACTTGACTGTCTCCTTTAGCATCTCAAAGGCCATTCAAAGTTAGCATGTCCAGACCAAACTCATGATGTGTCCATCTCACAGACCCACAGTCCAGCATGTAGCATGAGCAGAAAGAGAAACTTAACTCTTGACACCTTGTCATGTGATCCATACCCAGTCTCTACCTTTCCCCTCTTAATGCCTCTCAGTTCACCCACCTCTCTGTCTTTGCTACCAACTTCTTACTTCAAGTTCTCATTCTCTCTCATGTGAACTATTAGCTTTTTCCAATGGTCTTGCGACATCTGTTCTTGTCCTCCTAGAGTCTATTCTCTATAGGAATTTTGAAATTCCTAAATAGATAATGATAACATCTATAAATAGAGAAAGTTGTATACCTCCCTTTCTAATCCTAACTCCTGTTCTCCCTGTACTATACTACCTAGAATTCTATGTCAGTGTTAGATAGAAACGGTAAAATATATTGTGCTTGGATTTTTATTGTAAATACTTTTTATTAGTTTAAGGAAGTTGATAATGATGCTCATTATGAAGACATAATCGATTTTATTGTGATGACTGATGCTCTGAATTTATTTCTACCATCTTGGCTGTGCATCCTCTCTACTACCCTAATTTTTTGTCCTTTTTTCCCCCTTTCTTTCTCTTGAATTGCTTTCAAATTTCTCATTCACTTTTTCCTCATTACTAGTTTGAAAGTTACATTTTATATTCAATTCATCTTGGCTGTGCATCCTCTCCACTACCCTAATTTTTTGTCTTTTTTTCCCTTTCCTTCTCTGGATTGCTTTCAAATTTCTCATTCACTTTTTCCTCATTACTAGTTTGAAAGTTACATTTTATATTCAATTCTATTAGTGGCTACCTAGATATTTTATCATGCACATTAAACTTAATAAAGTCTAAAGTTAATATATTTAACATTCCTCTGCATAATAAAAGGATTTCAGAAAACTCTTACTTCTCTTTTAAATATTATGCAGTATTTTAGTTTTATTTTTTCTAAAAAGAAACTTTATACACTAGACATCATTCATGTTGTATTAAACAGATGGTATTTGTTTATGTTTTTACCAATAAAATTTTATAAACACTATTCTACTGTACACTTAAAAGTGGTTAAGATGGCACATTTTATATAATATGTTTTTTATCCACAATAAGTTTATCACTCCTCTTATTATCTTAGAACTTTTATATATATTTTCCTTCTTCTAGTAAATCTTTTGGAATTAACTTGAGTAAATTCTGCTGGTAAAATCTCTAATTCATGTATCTGATTGTATGCTAAAACTTGAAAGGAAGATTTTTAGATGTAGACTAATAGCTTATTTGTTTGTTTGTTTACTGTTGTTGTCTACCATTAAGGTTATTTACTGTCATTTCTTTATAAGCATTTTGTTTTTTCTCTCTGGTGGCTTTTAAGATAATCTCTTTAACTTCGATGGTCTGCAATTTCACCATGATGTACTGAAGAATGATTTTGTTTATACTGCTAGAAGGTAGCTTTTCTGGATTTTGAGTTTTGAATATTTAATACCAATTCCGAAACCAATTCTCATTCTTAACGTTTTACCATTTGCATTTCCCCCATATATTTTATTATTTTTCTGAAATGTCAGCCAATGAGTGTCAGGCTTTATTATATTCTCCAGGCAGATTTCATAAACTTTTTCATATTTTTTATCTTTATTGTTCTTTTGATTAATTTTGGCTACTTTCCTTAAACCTGTTTTCCAGGTCACCAATTTCCTTCTTTAGCTTTGTCTAATATGCTGTTTAACTCATTGACTTTTTTCTTTCAATCATTGTATTGTTTATTTTTAAAAAAATTATATTTAGTTATTTTTCATATCTGTCATTTAAAATTTTTTTTGCTTCTTAATGAAATTTTCAAACATCCTTTTTATAGTTTGAAGGATGTTAAATGTGTTGATTTTATATTTTTTGTTGTATAATTCCAGTAGAAGGAGTCTTTGTGGATTTGATTCTGCTGTCTCTGTTTTAGGTGGCCTGACTTCCTTGTGCATTTTGTTGTTATTATATCCTAAAGTTAATTTTCTCCAAAGAAAATCAGAGTTTCCTTCTTTTATTCACCTGGGGGCAATGGACCAGAGATCTCTTTAAGTTAAAATTTCTGTTTGTGGATGCATGCAAGGAACATGAATTTGCAGAACAACAACAACAACAAAACAAAAACAGGCGAAGATTGACTTGTGGTTAAGAATTCTCAGTGGAGACATGTTTTCTTTCTATACATAGCATCAAAGACTGGGTAGTTTCCTTACTGCTCCCTTTCATGCAATAAGCTTCTTTCTTTTCCTCCTTTATGAAGACAATCTAACAAAGTGGGAAACCACTTTATGTGAGGGTCTTCTGTAAATAGGCCCTGGGATTAATCTCATTTCTTCTCTTTCCCAATCAGCTATCAAAATCAAAGCTTAAGGACACCAGGGTTCAGCAGATCGGGCAGAGCTGGCTATATTGCTCTGAAGTACCCAGAGTCCCACTTTGTTTTGTGTCTGTCCTCTGTGAACTCCTTATATTTTTGGTGACTCATTTTAAAAATCCAGCTTCGATAGTCTTTTGTACTCAGAAGTTTTTCAGGATATTGTGTCCATGATACTGTCAGAATGGAAGTAGTTTTTTGGGTTTTTGAGTTGGGGTCTCACATTTTTGCCCAGACTGGAGTGCAGTGGTACAATCATGGCTTACTGCAGCCTTGACCTTCTGGGCTCAGGCAATCCTTCTGCCACCCACAGCCTTCCAAGTAGCTGAGACTACAGGTGCCTACCACCACACCCAGCTAATTTTTTGATATTTTGCATAGATGAGGTCAACCTCTGTTACCTAGACTGGACTCAAACTCCTGGGTTCAAGCCATCTTCCCACCTCAGCGTCCCAAAGTGCTGGGATTACAGGTGTGAGCCACTGCACCCAGCCAGAAGTACAATCTTTAAACGTTTTTCTACCCTGTAGCCAGAGAGATCTTTTCACAGTTCAAATGGGATCAGGTTACTCACCTTACTAAAATCCTCTCATTTCTTCTTATTCTTCTAAGGATGGAAACGAAACCTAATGTGGCCTGCAAGGGTCTGCTGATCTGGCCCCATGGCCCCATGGTCCCAATGGCCCCTCAGTCCCCTTTCACTTGACTTCCCCAGACTTTCTCCCCTCTGGATGAGGTGTGCTTCATTCATTCCCTCTGACTCCTTCAACTCTCTTCTGCTACAGAGGCTGTACACTTGCTGTTCCTGCATCCTGGAATGCCCTTTCCCCTCCTTCTCACCTAATTTTCTCTTACCTACCTCGAGATAAGTTGCTATGTCACCTCAGCTGTCACTTCCTCAGGGAACCTATCCCTGTATTTCCTAGCTAGATCAAATCTCCCTATATTACCTTTCTTATTGCCACATATATTGTCTTTGAAGTACATTTCACAGTTGCTGGTTGGGTGTTGATTTTTACTTCTCCTTATATATTCCTTAATAGCACAGTGAGTGGCACATTGTCAGTACTCAACAAAATTGTGTTAGTTCAATAAATTGTCTTATGGAAACCCTAAATATACCTGCTTGAGCCAGGTATAAGCTTCCCTTCTCCGAGAATTTAGAGAGTTCATTATGTTTTGGTTTTTCTTTTCCTCATCCCTCATGACTTGCTTCCTGGGGTAACTTTGCTTTCTTCACTAGTTTCACATCAGGTGTGCACAGCTGAGTCTGCGAGGTCTGGGTACTAAAATGCAGCCCTGGATTTTAAAGCTCGCCTGTTTGGATCAGGGGCCCCTCTTGTTTTTATCAACATTTCATCCTCAAATTTGATTTAATGTAATAATCTAGTGCCTCTGTATTAAAAGAAATGTTAGAATGTGGCCTCTCCTAAACCCTGGAAGTCAGCAAGAGCGTGTTGAGGCCTGTACACTGACTGCACTGTATATAACTCTAGTCGACTGCATGTACTACGTGCTCTGCTTTTCTGAGCCTGGGCTTTGACCGTTGTTTTTCCACTTTGGGAGGCTTCTGTGGTACAGCAGGAAAGGGTGCCTTGCAGCAAGGTCACATGTAATCTCAGAGCCTGGAAGCCTAAAGATGGTAAACAGCTTTCCACTACGCAGGTGTTTCTCAACTTTTATAGACTTGCTCTTAGAGCCTACAGCTTCTAAAAGGCCTTTAACTCAGTATTTATTCTTCTTTCCATTCAGCAACAACGCATTAAGTACCTGTTCCAGACATACTAGGCTGGAAGACTTGGTTTCTGCTTTTAAGGACCTGAGTTGATAATACAAGTTTCTGTCTATTTCAAAATGAGTTGAAATATTTGTCTAGTGGTAGAGGTTTGGTTTGTATTGACAATCAAGTGCTTATTCAACACATATTTATTGAGGAGGCCATTATGCTAGGTACTGGAAATATAATAGTGAATTAGACTAGCCCAAGCATGGTGGCTCACGCCTGTAATCCCAGCACTTTGGGAGGCTGAGGTGGGAGGATTGCTTGAGGATAGGAGTTTAAGACCAGCCTAGGCAACATAGCAAGACCTTCTTTCTACAGGAAAAAAAAAAAAATTAGCCCAGCGTAGGGGTGCTGTAGTCCCCTTGAGAGAACAAGGCAAGGCGGGAGGATTGCTTGAGCCCAGGTGGTCAAAGCTATGGTGAACTGTTATCATGTTACTGTGCTCCAGCCTGGGTGAGAGTGAGACTCAAAACAAAAGCAAACCAATGAAATTGGATAGACTAGTTTTCATGGACTTTTAGGTCTAGTTGGGCAGAATCACTCAGCAGATAATTGTGTGGGTGCATGTAAAATCAAGAGGAATGTATGGGAGGTGCCCTGGGAGCATGTCAGAAGGTCAACTTTCATCCTGGACTCGGGAGGCTTCTCTATCCTGGACTCGGGAGGCTTCTCTGATCTGTGAACTGGACACTGAGTAGGAGTTGGCAGATGAAGAGGAGGAGAGTGTAGATGGTGAAAATAAAGCCAGAGGGAGCTCCCTGGGATAGGAGGAAGCTCGACCCAATAGAACTTTGGAAAGACTATGGTGGCTGGAACTTAGTGACCAAAGCACAGAGTGGCTGGAGATTGCCTGGAGAGGTAGGAAGGGGCAGATCTTGAAGTGCCTTAAGTGTTGGACCACAGTATCTAGACATTATCGTAGGGAAATGGAGAGCTATGATATTGTGAAATATATATTCGGTCTTCAACTCCTTTTCCAGGCATACGATTCTTAAAATCCTTAGACTCTCTGCAAAGAGATGTTTTTTTGTTGACAGAGGGCTGGCAGTTCCTAGGTGGCTTCAGGATGAGGCTAGTCACCCGAAAGGCCAAGGAATGATGAGAGAGTTGAGGCTTTCAGTCCCACCCCACAATATCCCAGCTGGGGAGAAGGACTGAAGGTTGAGTTGCTCACCAGTGGTTTGTGATGAAATCAACCATGCCTATGTAATGAGGCCTCCATAAACACTCGAAAGGAAGGACTTGGTTTGAAGAACTCCCAGATAACTAAACCTATGGAGCTTCCTGGAGAGGGGCGTGACAGGAGAGACTGGAGTGAGGGACTCCTTGTCCTTTCCTCCTACCTGCATCTTTTGTAATAAATATCCTTTCTAATAAACAGGTAAACGTATTTCTCTGAGTTCTGTGAGAAGTTATAGCAAATTAAACCCAAGGAGGCGGTCAGGGGAACCCCAATTTATAGCCAGTTGGTCAGAGGCACAGGTAAAACAACCTGACGCTTGCGGTTGCCATTGGAAGTGGGTGGGCAGTCTTGGGAGCTGAGCCCTCACTTGTGGGATCTGATGTTATCTCCAGGTACATAATGTGGGGATTGAGTTGAATTGGAGGACACCCAGCTGGTGTCCACTGCAGAACTGATTGCTTGCTTAGCGTGTGTGGAGAAACTGTCACACATTTGGTCACAGACGTCTTCTGCATGAATTGTTGTGGTACGAGAGCAGAGGGAACACAGTTTGTGTTTTTCCACTTAGGAGCTATTAAAGGATTTTAAACAGGAAGATGCTATGATCACATTTGTGTCTTTAGCGATTTCTCTGACCATTGTGTAGAAACTGGATTGAAAGGGGGTAAAAGAGAGGGAGGGGGCACTGGATCAGAGACCCCCACAAGGGAGAAGGGATGGAGACTTGGGCCTTGGTGCTGCTGATGAAGACGGAGAGGGGTAAACAACTTGGGGGGCGAAATTAGTGGGCGCTGATGACTGAATTACATTATTACATTTAAGTTCTTCCAAATCCGTCCCTTCTTATCCTGGGGCTCTGTTTTGGGCAACTGTGGGGCTATAGACAGTGCTTGGAAACTAGAGGGTGAGCAGGCTTGGTCTTGGACAATGCCATGTTCTATCCTGTCTTTTTGGCAATAGAAGCTGCATGGGAATCTTGGAGGTTTACCTGGATGGAAAATAGTTCACATAAAGATGAGGGAACTGGGGCCCAGAGTGGAGTGATCTGCTAAAAGGTCTCAACCTCATGAATGCTGGCATCTGGTTGCCTCCTTGAATTGGACCCTTGCTCCTTCTATCACACTGCCCTCTGCTGACAGCCAAGCAGGCCCTCAGCCATCCTGTGCGTGGAGGTCTCCAGTGAGGCAAACCTCCGTGTATTTGAACTCCACACTTCCTCAGGTCTTCCCAAATTTCAAAACAAAGAACTTTGCCGCACATGCATTTTTAAAACGGGCTCCAGGAGTAAGGAAAATGTTAAAAATTCTATTTAAGTACACGCACTAAATGTCAGGGCTCTCAGTGGAAGAGCAGGAAGCCTGGGGTTAATTATCCTTCTCAGGGAGTCACAGAATCAAAGGATAAAGTTCGATGCTTTTGGCATGACCACAGTTTAGAGTAATAATTACTTGGTATTTCTTGAGCAGTTGTCTCTCTAGCTGCAGTCTATGCTAGAAACCAAGCGGTAGGTGAAAAATCAGCATCAAGATTTTGTAATTGTGGAGGTAAAACTGACTCTAGTTGTCTATGACCTTGAGTTAGATTCCCTGGCCCCAACCCTAGTTCCCACACGAGCGTAGTAAAATTTAGGAAAGGCTTTGGGGGAAGAGTTTGTTGTGGGAAGGGGCTAGAAAGCAAGAAACATTGACCCCAAGAAAAAGTAGACCTTTCTACTTTTTTTAAAAATTAAATGCAGGCCAGGTGTGGTAGCTCACGAGCCTGTAATCCCAGCATTTTGGAAGACTGAGGCCAGAGAATTGTTTGAGCCCTAGAGTTTGATACCAGCCTGGGCAACATCAGAGTGAGACCTTGTCTTTACAAAAAAAAAAAAAATTAGCCGGACATAGAGGTGCTTGTCCCTGCTATCAGCTACTTAGAAGACTGAGGTGGAAGGATCACTTGAACCCAGGAGGTCAAGACTGCAGTAAACTGTGACCATGCCACTCTTTCTTTCATTTCTTCTATCCTGGGTGACAGGCTAGAAGAAAAATAAATAAATAAAAGTAAATGTTATACTTACTTGATTAAAAAATCAGAATTTTATAATAAATGTGTATAAAGTAAATGCATCATATACAATCTCTTTCCAAGAAGTAATTAAATTAGCAAGTTAATATATATAGCTCTCCAGATTTTATTAGTATTCTGCAACCTAATTTTTTTCTGTTATCACTTAATATATCATGGAAATCTCCTAGAATATTTTTAAAAACAAAAGGAAGAAATGGTAAGAGAAGCATTCAATCCTAATTTCTTCTTGACACTGAAACTTTTAGACCAACTGGGCCACAGAGAAGGAACTGGAAAGACTGCTGAACATTAGCTTCTCTTTCAGGTAGATGATGCAATCTGCACTTCTCTCTATGAGAGAGATTGGTTCTCTCTATGTCTTGAAAGCCTGAAAGAGAGAGAAAGACAGAAAGGAAAAAAAAAGATAGCGTGAGAGTATGTGTGTTTCTTTCTATCCTTAGGATCATTGTTTTGGGAACATTCAATTTCTAATTATATTGGAAGGAAAAAGCATCCAAAGTACCATTTTTCATGCTAATGGAGAAATTTGCTTTAGTGCAGAATTATGCAACTTAGTTCTTTGTGCCAAATTACATAAAGTCTGTAGTTACTCTGAGTAAAATGAAGGATGGCACAGGGGACACATCACACACTATTCATAACTTAAAGTTCTTTTCAAGGCTTTTGCCTGCATCTGATTACCTGCTTACTATTAATTTATTACACAGGGTTGCCATATTTTAAATGTAAAGTGAATGTTTTAGATGGATTGTTTTTCTTTCATTTCTTCCATATTGTTAACTTCTTTTTTTTTCTTTCATGTAGGCTGTTTACACTTCTATCTGAGGCCGTTTTTCTTTAGTGATTGCATTAATTTTTATGTGTTCATTCTAGACATTTTTCAAAATGGGATCCCCACATATTGAGTTTGTCTTCTTTCCTCTTGTCCACAAATCATTCTTCTCTGGTTATTTGTAGGAAGAAGTCTGTTTAGTGAAACTCCTCTGCAGTTTGCCTTCAGGGGTGATCCCACCTCAAATGTCAGATTCTGGAAAAGTTACAGCTCAACAGAAATAATCTTGTCATTGACAAAAGTACTGGCACCAGGAGCTGATCTGAGCCCTGCCTGTTGGCTGCTGGGGATAGTCAATGAAGGGAAGCCTGCACAGTGGCCTCTGTGGCCACTAGAACTGCTTGACAGTTTACACTAGCATCACTGTAGTCATGCTAACCCTTTCTTACATATTCCCTTTCTTGTAGGGTATTGCTCTTTCTATTCTGACAGAACAAATGTTTGCATTTCTCTGGTCACTGTTGGGTGAGATATCTAATTGCAGGATCATTGCACCAAAATTCCATGTTGTAATCTGTATTTTACTTCAGATTCATAGACTTTGGTGGTGGGGGAAGAGGCGAGAATGATGATAGTGACCATACAGGGAAGAGGTGACTGGGAAGGGAAACTTCTCTTTCACGAGCCCTTTCCATGTCTATTGAATTGACTTAAAGATGCCTGTCCGGTGCACTGAGGAGTCTTGCTCTATGAGTAGGATAAATAAATGAAAGGATGATCTTCAGACAGACCTAGCCACTGGTTTAGATGCAATTACTCTTGGTTCCAGGTTGGGGGATGGAAAAGGAGAGAATATATTTGACTCCTTGGCTCTTATCTTGAAGTATTGTGATTTTCCAAGAGTAATTACTCTTCTGAAGTCAGAAAAGACTTAGTGGTTCATTTTGTGGAGTCACTAACTTACACTTACCCAAATAAAGCACATGATTGACTCAGGGGAAGGAACACCAGTCAAATCACCTTGGATTTAGAACTTGAATAGAAAGGCTTGAGCCAGCCTTCCAGCTTCCCTCCAACTGTCTCGTATCACATCCTTTGGACAATGTTGCCTCCCTACCCACTTCTTTGCTCTTGGCCCTGGCAATTGGCTATTACTTTACTCTGTTCCCCCGAGGCAGTGTTGCCTAGTGGTCAAAGGGCTGAAACTTGGAACCAGACACTCTTGGACTCATATTCTGGCTATGCCATTTGTTAATTGAATGGTCTTGAGCGAATTATGCAACCCAGTTGAGCCTCAGTTTCCTTATTCATCTATTCGTGGTAACACCTACATCTCAGGGCTGCTGTATGGACCGAAAGAACAGATATTTACAAAACACTTAGCATAGTCCTGATGCAGAGGCAGGTACATCATAAGTAGCAGCTATAGCAGTTTTTATAGTAAAGGCAATAAGAATAAAGACTGCATTGCAAAAGATGACTATTAATACTATCCTTGAGATTTTTTGTGGGTGCTTTAGAATTAGCAGAGTACAATGAGTGCTGGGTTCCTAAGACATTTCTGTAGAGTCATATTGAGGGTATTGAGGTTCATTTATCCAATAATTTATCATTTGTGGATGCATTTGTTTATAACTCAATTTTGAAGTTCTAGGCCTATTACTAGACATGCAATAAGGCCAAGACAGCCTTGATCTCTGTCTGCAGGAAGCTTATACTTTAGTGGAGAAGATAAGCGAATAAGTAAAGATAAAGAAAGAAGCATTTTGGTAAGGATGTCTCTGCTGCTATGCCAGTCGGAATTAATAGTGTGTGGAGTGTATATCATTCATCCAAGGAAATTCACTAAATAAGTGACTTTCCTTCTACAGTATCCCTTAGTGCCTGGTGTCATATTTAAGGGACACAATGGTATCTTGACTTGTGTGACAAGATAACAGAAGGATATGGTGATCTCATTATTTGAGTAACTTTGCTCAGTTCCCTATAAATAAGATCATGAAATCATTTAAACCAGAGTTTTCATTTTTAAAAGCTTTTAATTAATCTAGTCTTGCTCCCAGGCTCTTGTGAAACAGATCAGGTGTGTATGTCTCGCCAAGAGCAAATTTAGGCACAGATGTGACCAGGTGAGGAAGACAGAGGGGTTCTGGGATCCAGGGCTAATTCTGCATTTTTGGGGCTGTTGGGGAGGAAGGAAGAAGGTGAAGAGGACAGACTGTGGTGGGTGGTGGCATGGGAGGGTGGATACTGAGGGCGGACAGGTGCCACCAAACAGGTGGCAAAGCTGTGGTTGGTGTCAGCCAGAGCCCTGACTCCTTCTGGGCTTCACTTCTCCTTGTCTATGCCTTTTGGAACTTTTTTTTTTCTTATGTAAAATATAGACAACAATAACCCTTGTCAAATAAGCTAATCCGTGTGAAGAATTTAGCACAGTGCCTGACCTTTAGGAAGTATTGTCAGTCATAATATTAAACTTGTATTATCCAGTTTTCCTTATACTACGATTATCAGTGATTTTCTGCTGCCTGCCTCCTAAGTTATTTAACTCATGTTTATGTTCAAAGCAGTGCCTGGCACCTAGCAGGTGCCCAGTAAATGTTAGTTGTCTTTAGGAAGATGCTAGTTTCTTTTCCCTTAAGGATCAGGAAGCAGGCTGGGCACGGTGGCTCAGCCTGTAATCCCAGCACTTTGGGAGGCTGAGGCGGGAGGATTGCCTGAGCCTGCGGATTTGAGACCAGCCTGGGTAACTTGGTGAGACCTTGTCTCTACAATAAATCTCAAGAAAAAAACTAGCCAGACATGGTGGCATGCATCTGTATTTCTAGCTACTTGCAAGGCTGAGGTGGAAGGATCGCCTAAGTCCAGCAGGTGGAAGCTGCGGTGGCCATGAGTATGCTGTTGCACTCCAGCCTGGGTGACAAGAGTGAGACTCTAACTCAAAAAAAAAAATTCAGGAAGCAAAAAGAGGAGGATCTGTAAGAAAAATTGAAGATGAGGTAATAATAGCAGACATTTATTGTTGACTATATGCCAAACACTGTGCTTATGGCATTACATGCATTATTTGATCTTACAGCAACTTATGGGACTAATACCATTTTACTAATATGAAAATGGAGTCTTAGAGAGATTCAATAACTTAGCCAAGGTCACCTAATTCACAAGTGACAGAGCAGGGTTTGGAATCCAGGCAGTGCCACCTAAACCTCTCCATTGCCTCAAAGTGGCAGGAAAGGTATCAGGGGAGATGGATACCTGGCTCCATCCATCCCTGGCTTCTAAAGCAAATCTTCCCATTTGCTCTGCAGAGCTTTGGTTAGATTCTGCTCCCCTGGACAACAAGCCTAAGGTTAACATCTCAGTTTTAGGTTGAGGCTGAATGTACCTGCATGGAAGAGGTGGCGCAAAGCTTTGTACACACCATATGTGGCTCCGTTTACATTTAGTGAGTGCTCAGCTGTGCACAGTGTCTTCTTAATGAATCACATGCTGGCCGAACAGTTCTATATTTATCCGAGCCTGGGGATCCAAAGTTCTGGCTGTGGCCAGACTTGCATGCCCCAGAATAGTGCCTCTCAGGCTGTTCCAGTTTTCCTGTGGTCGGGACTAAGGGTCCTTCAATAATTTGTTTCCTGGCATAATCAGTTGGTTTCCAAAGTTATCTTTCCAGGCATCCTAGGCCAGGAAAAAATGTTTACCTACCGAAGCCATCACAGGGACCAAGCACTGAAGAAGGTTCTGGAAGCTATGCCTGCTGTGCCCTTGACTTCAAGGCCCTGTTTCAAGCATCACAGATAGATGAGGCATTGTTATTTTCCTTTGAAACTTCTCAGGGGAGGTCTCCCCAAGCTTACTTGCCCCACTATCTTCAGGTTATTTCTTCCATATAATCTAAAACTCTTACAGTTTTAAAAAAATCTGCAGTCAAGTCTTATTTGAAATATATATTTTACAGCTGGACACAGTGGTGCACATTTGTAGTCCCAATTGCTTGAGAGGCTGAGGCAGGAGAATTGCTTGAGGCTAGCTTAAGATCAGCCTGGGCAACATAGCAAGACCTTGTCTCTACAAAAACAATTTTTTAAATTGATCAAATGTGATGGCCTATACCTGTTGTAGTTCCAGCTGCTTGGGGGCTGAGTTGGGAGAAGTACTTAAGGGCAGGAGTTTGAGACTAGTATGGACAACATAGTGAGACACATTTCTGCAAACATTTTTTAAAAATTAGTCAAATGTTGTGGCATACACCTACTTATTTACACTCAGATCAGAGAGTTTGCCAGTTTGCCAATATAATCACTTCTGTGCTTGGGAATCAACAACAATAATAATTGCCAGTGTTTACATAACACTAATTAAATGCCAGTTACAATATTAAGTACTTGAAAGTTGTTATCTCATTTTTTTCACCTCAAAATAAACCCTTGAGTGAGCATTATAGCTCTCTTTAATCAACAAGGAAAGTAAGATTTTAGAAAAGTAATTTGCTGAGGCCACACAGCCAGTCTATGGTGGAGTCTAGCTTGATAGCAAAATCCTTCACACTAACTTTTTCTTTACTTTCTTCCTTTCAACTGTAGTCATGACCTCTGATTCTTCTTCCTATTCCCAGCCATTCACTGGCTTAAAAATAAATTGTGTGTGTGTGTGTATGTGTGTGTGTGTGTGTGTGTGTGTGTGTGTGTGTATGTGTATATTTTTCTCATTTACCAGCTGGATTAATTTTCACCCTTTATAAATTTAGGCAGATGAAAGACTGTATCTTCATCCCTGGACTTGCGTGTGGTGTTAAGGTACTTAACTTGTGATGGGAGTAGCAGGGAAAGGGTTGGATTCCCACTGAGGCATAGGCCCTGGTCGTGGTTTTGTGTCATCTGCCTTCCCCTGCTGGATTCTCAGAGCATGGAAGAAGAATACCTGTTCTGGTTGAGCTGTACCACTGGTACAGCTTGTGACCTAGAACAAATCACATCTCTTTCTGTGGAAATCAAATTCCATTTCCTACAAAGTTTATAGTTGAGTGCAGAGCCTTGACTTGGTCTTATAGTCTAAAAAAGTCTCTTTTCCTTCCCACCTCAGTTAAGTAATATTTAAAAGATGGTGATGCCAAGTCACGTCCCCATTCTGGCTCTGTCTCTTCATCTGTCCAATGAGAGCATGGACTAAGTGCTCAATGGGCTCCCCAACAGATCTTGGTTTAGAACCCCGAGAAGCTGCAGGAAGAAGCTCGTTCCACTATTCCAAGTTCTCACTAGAGAGAGGTTGCAATGAAACCAATCAGGGCAAGCCTAAGCAAAACAGGGAGTTTAATTGTATATATATATATCTTGTAAAATCCAAAAAGATTTAAATAATCAGACACAGGGAAGTTGGGAACCCCTGGAGTATTGTCATTGAGATGACTCCCAACAAAGCCTGTTTTTATGTCTCTTTGTTAAAAATGACAAATTCCAGTGGGACAACTGCCATGGAGACGTGCAGTTATGGAGGGTGGCGGTGGGCAGGTCAATCAGCAGGAAAGTGTTGTGGAGGCCACCTGTGTGGGTGGAGCAGGTGGTTCCCAGGAGGACGGGCAGAAACACACACATACACACACACACACACACACACACTTTACACAGAAAGAGCCCACGAGAATGTAACATGTATGTATAACAGGGTGGGCAGGTTCAGTACTTTAGACCAGTATCAATGATGGTGATGAAATTTACTAGTGGAAAGAGTAACATTTCAAGGCAAAAGACTTGAGGGATGGACCATGCTTTAGGTAGAGTCCTTGGCCTTGGGCACAAAGAAAAACAGCGCCATCTCACGGGGAGACCGACCACCAGCATATTGGAATCAATCTTCCCTTCTCTGCCTGAAGCAGCCTGGGACACTCTGGCCCCATCATATACACCTTGATGGCATTTGAGCACATTCCAACCTCTTGAGAGTTTTCCATTTCCTTCTCTGAGGAGTGGAGATGATAGCAATAATATCATCCCACTCCAGTTAATGACAGCAGGACAGCAGCTCACCTGCCCTGGGGTCAGGGACTGCGCTCAGCACTTTGTGTGTTAGTTGGTCCTTGCAGTCCTTGGACACAGTACTATGATGGCCTGCACCTTGCCAACAAGAAGCCAAGACTTGTGGAAACCAAGAGGGGTGGTAAAGGGCAGAACCAAGCAGTGTGAGAGGACAGACTCAGGAGCCCCCTCCCGTCAGACCTGAGTTCTGGCTCTGACATTGCTGGTGTGGCGTTCTCGGGTGTGCTGCTTATGCTTCATTAACTTGTAAAATGGGCATAATGGTAGGGCCTGCTTTGAGGTGAGGTTGTGAGGAGTAAGCAATTTAACACACGTACGTGAAGAGGGGCATAGTGATGCTCTGTTATGGTTGCTATTGTCAATAAAGTGTCCACCTTGAGGAGTGGGAATTTGAACCCAGAGCCGACTGACTTGGAATACATACTCTACGGCAAATACCTCTGTGGCAGCAGGGCAAAAAGGTTCAGGAGGGAGTGGGGAGAAGAGTGAGCTGCACCTCAGGGCTCCTGGCTCCTCTCATAGTTTTGTCTCTGTGACCTTGAACCAGATACCCAGAAAGTCATCAACAGTTGCTGGGTCCTGTAACCAACTAGAACATTCCCACTGGCTTCCCTTTCACTTCTTTTTTTTTTTGAGTCGGAGTCTCACTCTGTCTCCCAGACTGGTGTCTCCCGGCCACTGCAGCCTCGACCTGCTGGGCTCTGGCGATCCTTCCACCTCAGCCTTCCAAGTAGCTGGAATTACGGGCATGCGCTACCATGCCCGGCTGATTTTTTGATTTATTGTAGAGATGAGGTCTCGCTGCCCAGGCAGGTCTCGAACCCGCGGGCTCAGGCAATCCCCTCACCTCAGCCTCCCAAAGGCGTGGGATTACAGGCTGAGCCACTGAGCCCGGCTCCTTTCACTTCTTACTTCAGAGAGAGGCTAGTTAGGAAAAGATGGAGAGAAAGAGAGGTACAAAGTGACTAAGACAAAGAGTGACAGAATCACAGAGAGCGAGAAGCAGAGATAAAGACATAGAGACCTACAGAAAGAAAGAGAGAGGTTAATACTCAAGGAGGTACACAGAAGAGACACTCACTTGGAGCCAGAGAAACAAAACAGAAAGAAGAGGAAGGAAGGGTGAGAGGATGGTGGAGACTTAGTGGAGACAGTGCTCAGGTGGGCCGTGACTGGCGGGCCTGTTCTGTGGCTGATGAGCAAACAAACCTGTTAAGTGTGTCAGGACTTTATCTGAGGAAACCACCTTTACCCATGCCCCGGCGCTCTGAGGTGTTCTGAGCCTGCAGGGCTGTGACAGGAGGGACTCTTTATCTGAGTTGGAGACAGGAGCGCTCTTCTGTGTACTTCACACTGGATGCCACAGATTAGGCCACGGATATATCACGGTTGCTGACAAAAGCTTGTTTGGAAAAGCCTTGGGCTGAACAACACTCCTGAGACTGGGGAAGGGGGTGATAAGACTCAGAACTGGAGACAGTCTTTATATTAGGGGATGGTTCTACGTGACATTACACATGTACATGAGTAGGCATTGAAAGTCTCTGGGAGGAAACATATCCACATGTTGGCAATAGCCGATCTCCCTGGTTGGATTAATGAGGAGTCTCTAAGTTATGCATTTTTCTCCTGCTCCTCCTTTTCCTCCTCCTCCTCCTTCTTTTTTGAGACAGAGTCTTACTCTGTTGCCCAGGCTGGAGTGCAGTAGTGCAATCACTCTTACCACAGCTTCAACCTCTTGGGCTCAGGTAATCCTCCCAGGCTCCACCTCAGCCTCCTGAGTAGTTGGGACTACAGATTTCCCAGCTAATTTTTTGCTTTTTTTGTAGAGACAAGATCTCACTATGTTGCCCAGGCTAGTCTCAAAGTCCTAGGCTCAAGCAATCCTTCCGCCTTGGCCTCCCAAAGTGCTGGGATTGCAGGCGTGAGCCACCGCGCCTGGCCCAAGTTATATATTTCTATCGGGTTTTTTACAATAACAGTACAGCTTTATTTAACAATAACAGTTTTTTTTTTTTAAAAAAAGTAACAGTATAAGGTCTCTATAATCAGAGGAACAAAGTTTAAATAGGGTAATAAGAACATTCCTGAGATGAGGGGTCAGGAAAGTCACTGGCCCCTGACGTAGGACAGACTCTCAATACTCATCTGACAAGCAGGCAATGGATATGTGAAAATCTATATGAAAATATTTCTCCTTGATGTTTTCAAGAGACTTTGAACATCTGATGACCACAATCTCCCCTTTGATTCTTACAGAAGGGTGAAATTATTAATGTCCCCTCAGCTCAGACAAATTTCCTTCCTTTGAGGGTTCTCAGGGTTTAAAAAAAGATCGAAGGGGGCACATACACTGTATTCTGTATTCGTTGGCAGGTTTCTGTCTGGGGTGGTGGCTAGGAGGCTCGTTCCACAGTGAATTATGCATGTGACAACTGCAGAACCCACTCCTGCTTCCTTAAGTCCCCACCTCCCACCCCCTTTCCTTTTAAATTTTAAATGAAGGTTGTGGCTGGCACACACTTTCAAAGGCTCTGCCTGTTGGCTTGAGAAATGACCCAGATGTATCTTTTTGCAGGCTTTATGAAGGCAAGGAACAGATGGAGTTTGAAGAATCCATGAGGCGGCTCTTTGAATCTATCAACAACCTGATGAAAAGTCAATATAAAACCACCATCCTTCTGCAGGTTGGTTTACACCATAGTAAAATCTGTCTTTTCCTTGATCATCCAATAAATAACTGCATGCTGAGATAACGCCTACTTTTGCTTAAATATGCAACCTTGTCTTAATTGAAGGCCTGGGCTTGGCCACATGGTTTAAGAATCAAGATGTCTAAAGCCTCCTCTGAGCAAGAGAAAGCATGTTTACTGTTGTAGTACCTTCTTTTAAAATAACTCTGAAGCTTTTGTTACCTGGAAGGAAAAAAGTCGAAACAGATCTGCTTTTGATGGTGAGAATAGTTAAGGTGGCAGTCTCATAAACTGAGGCTTCAGTAGTTCATGTTTTATTTTTGATACCATAAACTCAGTTTCTTTTTTTGCGATTAACAAGGTCTCCTCAAAAAACAAGAGGCGCTTTGGAGAGAATGGGTCCTCTAATGCTTGGTTCATGATGCTTATCTGCAAAGTCTGTAAATCTTGGAGAAACCTTGAGGCCTAGCCCTGTGTTTGGGAAAGAACTTAGCAACACAGAGTGTGAATGAAGAGGCTGTTTTGGGAAGACTTCAGAACTTTCACAGAACTTTCGCAAGCACAGGGCTAATGGTAGGGGGGCTACCTGATGTGTCCTGAATAAGTAAAACCCAAACACATTTATCTGAATCAATGAGTTTCATGCAGATTGCTGCTTTTTAAAAAAAAAATCGACATTATTCTTTTTTTTTTTTTTTTTTGAGTTGGAGTCTCACA